>NC_062967.1:51668486-51804889 GCF_023119035.1 Salvia hispanica
ACCTACGCTATTTGGCCAAAAAGTTATAGACAAGGCTGCAGATATCGCTGGTCACTTCTTTCTTGTAATCAACCCAAGTATTACATTTTTTGGTTATAACAGTAAGCAACTGAAAAAAACCTAATGTCCACTTGCCAAATTGTGCTTGTTATTTCTTTTTGGTAATAAGGCTTCAAAATGTGTAGGACGGCGTGGTATCTGACCTTAACAAAAACCATAAATTCCGGGGTGAAGGCATCTGACTTGCCCCTCTCTATCCTCATCTTGGAGTTGGGAGGGAAGATTTCAAGAATATGGAAGTATGTTTGAAACTCATCCTTACAATTAAGGGGGGTTTTTTTTAAAGATTTTAAGGATGCTTAAAATTTCCAAATTTTTTTGCTTAAGATTCTTGATGCTGACAAGGGGACGGGATTAGAGAGCACAGCGGAAAGGGGGCAACGGGGTGACATTGTTCAGTTCGTTCCAATGCGAAGTGCATGGTGAGTGTGTGTTAAATTCTAGAAAGATGTAACATGGAAACGTATGGAGTCGATTTTGTTAACCCGTGGTTGGTTTCGTGCAGCGGGGCAAATATCCGTGGTTCAGTCTCTTCTCGAAGAACTGCCGTCACAGTTTCTGAGTTACATGCGTTGTAGAGATTTCAAGCCCCTCAATGTTCCTCAGTTTTAGATCAAATTCGAAACCAAGCTAGTCTACATCACTTTGCACTTCACAATTTTATTGTTGAAATGGAGTTGCTGTAGTTAATATGGAGTAACTATATTTTCATTTATATTTTCAAAGAGTGATATTATCTCAAGACGATCAAGTTGCATGAGAAAGGAATAAGGAATCTTGCTAATGGTAGATGCTTCACACTTTTCCTTTACACCCTTCATTCTAGATAGTGCTAATACTTTTTGTTTTCAGAAAGCTTGAGGCATTTTATCCCAATCATACCCCATATTCACCTAACGTGATGTCGTCAAAAGAGGGAAAAGTAAATGAAAATTAAATAAAAATGAAAAATATCCTTTTTTTTCGGGATGGAGAAAATAAAAATTTTAAAAATCAAGATAGAATAAATAAAATTGGATGATAAACCTCAAAATCAGGAATATTCTGGTGGCCGGTGGGCAACACGATTGGATTATTTTCTTTGAAAACCACATTAAAACCTTTTCTCGAGATAATATTTTCATAAAATATTGGCCGTGGGATCTTATGGGAATCTAACATCTACGGCTCAGATAAACCTGCATTGTATATTTCTTGAAATAGTGCCACGTGGCCCCCAGTTACCTTTCCTTCTGTTGCCTATGTAATAATACCCCCGCAAACTCAGTGCATTAACACCAGTTGGGAAATCTTGTTAGCTTGCCACATTCTCAAACTGTAAGTCCTTGTTTTTCTTTGTTTGTTTTGAAGTAGATTAGTATAATTCTTGAAAAGCATTATGCGCTTGCTCTTGCTTTTGAGCAAGTGGGCTGCCTGCTTAGTGAAATTGCTTTCATGGGTATGCAGAGCTTCCATTGTCTTTGTTTGATTTGGCCTTTGAGTTGTGAGGTTTTCTAATGTTAAAGATGTGATTTTTATCTTCTTAGAACTATTCTGAGGTGACAATCTGTGTTTGCTTGAACTTGATTTTTTTTTTTTTTTTTTGGTTTATTTTCCTTCAATTCTTCGTTGCTGGCCTCTTATTACTTGATAGTCTGTTCTCAAATTGGGTTGTGGGAATTGAAGTTTGAGGCTTTGTTTTCTTGATATTGATTTGAGGGTGATAATAAATACAAGTAGCTGTTTCAAGTAATACTAGGATTACTAAGAAGTTCAAATTAAACACAATTATGATCATGAGAGGAAGGGAATGAAAATAGCTGAGTTTTGTTTTTGTAGAATATGGCTGACAAGAGTGGTCCGGGGGCTCGTCGCGTTGCTCTCAATGAGAGGATTCTTTCCTCTATGTCAAGGAGATCAGTTGCTGCTCATCCTTGGCATGATTTGGAAATTGGTTTGAGATTTCATAAGCTTCATCAGTTATTGTCGTTCGTTTTCATAGAGCTAGTCTCAGTATCATTTTTGAAAAAACGGATGATGCTTATGCTGTTTAAGAAAGCATATTCAATGCTTCTTGTTCTATACTTTTCCCGTCCTCTCCACTGTTAATTTCATGTGTTTTTGATACTTGGTTTGATGTATATGCAGGGCCAGGAGCACCAGCAGTATTCAATTGTGTGAGTGGTTTCTTCTAATTGCATATACACCTCTTGTATTTCGTGACTGCCCCGAAAAAGAGACTTCCTTTTAGGAAATGCACCAAATTCTGTTGTTATGCTTCTTCACTCTTTTCCCATTCTGAAAAAATATTTTCAGAATAAGATAGCTCACTCTTTTTTATTTTCACTCATTATCCCAGTCACCTACTATAGTTTTCCATTGGTTATATTTTGTTCATAACTTATTGAAGGCTTTTTATGTTAGTTCTACTTTGATTAAGTTGAATATCTAATCAATTAGAACAACTTGGCAGGTGATTGAAATTGGAAAAGGTAGCAAAGTAAAATATGAGCTTGACAAAACCAGTGGCCTTATCAAAGTGAGAATTTCCTTCCATTTCCTAATTTATAGCTTGTTAAGATACCATAGGTAGTGATCCATGTATTCATGGCTTTTCATGTGTTTCTCGAATGTGAAAAACTCTTCACTTTTTAATTGTGTTGTTCGATTTACATCTCCAGAATTATAGTTAATGATAATTTTGTACTTAATCATAATCTGCTGCTAGTTTCCTTCTGGTTTCAATTTGCTCATTAAAGCTCTCTTCATCTGGTATTGATTTATACATTCCTTTAAACGACTCTTACTTTATATTTTTATCGAAAACATCATCAAACAGAAGTAGGAAATGCACTACGTCCACTCCCGTTGCTTCTTGAACACAGTCAAGTTTTGCCCTTTGCTGAACTTAGGAAACAACTCATGAATTTTGACAGGTCGATAGAGTTCTTTACTCATCCGTTGTATATCCACACAACTATGGCTTTGTCCCACGAACCCTTTGTGAAGACAACGACCCCATCGATGTTTTGGTGCTGATGCAGGTTCGTTCGAACTTTATTCTTTGCTATTGTGAATGTGCAAGCTAGTTGTGATACTTGTTTCTTTCCTGCCTGCACAGGAGCCTGTTCTTCCTGGTACTTACCTCCGTGCTCGTGCCATTGGATTGATGCCTATGATAGATCAGGTAAGAAGAGTTAAGAGTTGCTCTCTCTTTAAGTAGCGGAAGGTTCAGCAAACTCCTCATGTCTGAAGAATCATCCCACAGGGCGAGAGGGACGACAAAATCATTGCAGTATGTGCGGACGACCCTGAGTTCCGGCATTATCAGGACATCAACGAGCTCCCCCCTCACCGTCTAGCTGAAATACGGCGCTTCTTCGAGGACTGTATCCTTTATCCTTTTCCCGAAAGTAGTAAGTGGTGAAACAAGTTAATTAGGATTTGTTTCCTTGAGCTGGTATTGAAACAGATAAAAAGAATGAGAACAAGTCAGTTGCAGTGGAAGACTTCCTCCCTGCTGAAACAGCAATTGATGCTATCAAATACTCAATGTGAGTAATAGTACTTTATTAAATTGTGGAATGAATCATCTCGAAAAATAAAGAATGTTAACTTAATTAAGTGTGTGTTTCAGGGATCTTTATGCCTCCTACATCGTGGAGAACTTGAGGCAGTGATTGGCTTAAATCGCCCAACTCTTTTAATTTTATATGATTATAGTATCATGTAATCTAATTGTTGAACTTAATTATGCTTCATGCAAGGAGAAAACTATTTGTATTCCATCCCTTTTCTAAATAAAGTCAACAGCTACACTTTCTCTAACAATAATGCTGCACTCCACTTTTTGTTTCACGTCTGTATAATGTATCCAACTATATAGTCAAAGCATGAATAAAGAACCTCAAATTCTATTTAATTTGTCAATTCAGTTACTCCCTCTGTTCCATAAATTTTATTACATATTGACTGAATACGGATTTTGAAAAATATAATAGAAAGTGAGTTCCATAAATTTTATTACATATTGACTGAATACGGATTTTGAAAAATATAATAGAAAGTGAGTTGAAAAAATTAATAAAATGTAAGTCTTACTTTTATTGTACTATTAGTTACTTTTATAATAAAATGTGGGTCTTACTTTTATTATACTATTATAGTAGTAATAAAATATGAGTGTTAATGAGTAATATGCTACTCCCTCCGTTCTATAGTAATAGAGGTGTTTCTTTTCGGCACGGAAATTAAGAAAAATTGTGTTAGGTGAGTTAAGTAAAGGAGAATAAAGTGGAAAATGAAAAAGGTAGATAGATGAAGAGAGAAAAAAGTAAGAGAGAGTAAAGTAGGTGTGGAGAAATGTCTTGAATTTTACTAAAAATGAAAATGATTCTATTACTATAAAACGTATAAAATTGGCAAAATGACTCTATTACTATGGAACGAATGAAGTAAAAAGTAAAATGTGATAAATTTTATGAGATGGACAGAAATGAAAAAATGTGAGATAAACTTTTTGTGACGGAGGGAGTATTTATTTAACTTCACAATTACTACTATGTAAATCACATTTGATAAGAAGATTCTTCTCTATTTTTCGAATTTTCATTATATATAAAAATAAAATGGAACTGCAAGAACACCAAAATTCTAAAATTATGTTACTAGAAAGTACTCCCTCCGTCGATAAGTTGCCAATTTATCTCAACCAAAATACTAACTAAAAAAAAAGTAAAAACACATTTATTTTTTACTTATTCTCTTCATTTAAAACACAAAATAAAACTACTAAATATATTCTAATTAAACAAATTAAAAGAATAATAAGACTAGGAATGAGTAAACTCGGAAGTGCACTCAGCTGAACTCACTGGGCCATATTCATTTATTCAGTGTAATCAAACTTCATTTCTTCTCTGCAATTCGCCCCAATCTCACAACCCTAGACCGCAAACACCCAATTCCGTGAAGAAATCAACAAGAGGATGGGCACTATGGGAAGAGCTTTCTACACCGTCGGATTCTGGATTAGGGAAACCGGCCAAGCCCTCGATCGCCTCGGCTCCCGCCTCCAGGGAAACTACCTTTTCCAAGAACAATGTAATCATGCAATCTCCCTTTTTTGCTTTACCTACTAGATCTTTTTTTAGCTCTCTGGTACCTGCATTTCTTTATTTTATCTAGTTTACGCTGTAATTTGAGGTCGGGGTTTTGAAGACTCGGTTTTTAATTTGTGAATCGAGCTGGGCGCTGCGCTGTATGTTTTCGTGAGGTTACGATTGAGCTGTGTGAGAGAAACATGTGATCTAGGGAAAGATTGGGTCTAAATGATGGAATGGAGTGCGACATTTCTATTCCCCCTTTCTTTCTCTTCCCATTTCCAGGTTTAATTTATAAGATGGGGTTTTGGAGGAGGGACTTAGCCATACCTTATCTTTGTAATTGCTAGTTTAATGGGCATTTACTCTGTGTATATTTCTTGTATCTTTAGCTCCCCATCTTGCCAACCATTTGGTGGTGTTGAATCAGTATTATTTCATCTGATACTGAATTCTAACAGACCAGCCACTTTTTCTCTTACTTATTGAAATGTGCTGACCTTTTGGAGGAGATGGATGGAAAGGATGTTGACGCAGGTGTGGCATGGATGGTGGAACCACAACTATAGTTTCTTTTTCAATTTCTTTTGTGTCTCAATGGAGGGAATGTCATGGCAATTTTATCATAAAATCCACAATGTATATTGTTTTCTCTGTACACATGTATGGATAATTGGATGGAGATTTATAACATTTGTGTCTGTTCTTTTTGTTTTGTGGAGTATATCTTATTTGTACATTCTTCGGATATATTTGACACAACAATTTATTTCCAGTGTCAAGGCATAGAACACTCATGAACTTATTTGACAAAGCCCCCTCGGTTGCTAAGAATGCCTTTGTGGCCCCTAATGCGTCACTGACTGGAGAGGTTTATGTTGGACCAAGCTCCTCCATTTGGTATGGATGTGTTGTCAGAGGTATGATCTTCGCTGAATTAAATATAGTTTCTTTTCTTGCTATGTTATACTTGAATTTGATTTATATCCCGATATATAAATTAATACTATTAATTTTGTGCTCTAGAAAATGTCTTTTGGTCTGCAACTAAACTCTTCTAAGTAGCTTAACTTATAACAAGAGAATTTAACCAGTATTTAGTCATGTAAAGTAGCATATTTTACATTTACTGTAGAGTGTGCATGATTTAGTCATGTATGTAAAATCTCCCTCCATCCCATCATAAGCGAGCCACTTCATTTTTGCACTCATTTTGGAAAAATAATGCTATAAAATAGTTAAAAGTAGAGATAATGTAAAGTAAGAGAGCGAATAATGTAGATAAGACTCTTCTCTACATTATTCTCTCTTACTTTACATTTTCTCTACTCTAACTATTTTATATAATTTTTTTAAAACGAGTGCAAAAAAGAATCACATTGCTTATGGTGGGACGGATGGAGTAGCATATTTTGCATTTACTGTAGAGTGTTCTTCATGCAGAGTCATCCATGCTGTCTTTCATAGTCTCATTAGACACTGTTTTTTATTGATGTCTTAGCTATTGGTGTAATGTGTATGCACTGATACCTGAGCTATTCCAGACCCAACTATAACCATCATTGTGAGATGAAGGTCTCTATACAATCCATCTGATGGACCATTGCTCTATATTTCATTATGATGTATCTGAATTGCTTATGGTTCCTTTTCAAATGTAGTTTTTTATAATGATGGTCTTAGTTATCCTTTTGTACCATTTTGATTTTCGAGGTTTGCATCACCTCTTTTTTAGTAATATTCTGTTCATGGAGATGGATTGACATTGTCCAAAATTAAAAGTAAACAATTAAAGTTTCTTTGACATTTCATTTGATTTCAGCAAGCTTCTTATATGTGTTTTGGTTGTTTATGTCATCACTACTGGCTCAATCCTAGTCTTTAGGCATGGTTTTCTTGTGTGATAGTAGTATTTTTTTCAAGTTGAAATGGTGTCTGTGCAGGTGATGTGAACAGCGTTAGTATAGGAGCTGGAACCAACATACAGGATAACTCTCTTATTCACGTAGCTAAATCCAATATTGCTGGGAAAGTCTTACCCGTCCATATTGGTGACAATGTCACTGTTGGTTAGTATCATCAGATGACATTCTCAGATAATATTTCCTGCTCGGAATTTCTTGATCCCGAGTATTAATTTTCACATTGGACTCTATAGGGCATAGTGCTGTCTTGCACAGCTGTACTGTAGAGGATGAAGCATTTATTGGTATGGGTGCAACATTGCTTGACGGGGTGGTTGTTGAGAAACATGCAATGGTTGCTGCTGGAGCTCTTGTCAGACAGAATACAAGAATACCCTCTGGAGAGGTTAGTAAGACACATTGATGAGTTGTCTATTATCTTGCGTTGTGAAGTTTTATATGCATAGAAGTGCCACTAGCTGTGTGAAGCGCTATCATTCTGGAACCCATCTTAAGATTCTTGACATATCTAAATAGCTACTTAACCATCCTCATTCCGACCTTCAACATCTTTTCATGTTGGCTTCAAATCAGTGACTTAAATATCTAATTAGGGATTCAGTTCATCTAACAATACAATATGGACCAATAAACTAAGAGAAAGAGGCCTTTATAAGGTGGCAATTGAAGGGTCTTTTCTGAATTTGTGATTTTTCAATACCAGATATGGGGAGGGAATCCAGCCAAATTCCTGAGGAATCTCAAAGATGATGAAATCGCTTTCATATCTCAGTCTGCTACCAATTATGCAAACCTAGCGGAAGCTCATGCTGCTGAAAATGCCAAGGACTTTGACAAGTCAGAGCTTGAGAAGGTTCTTCAGAAGAAATTCACTGGGCAGGATGGAGAATATGACTTAAAATCGGGTGTTGTTGGTTAGGTGTCACCATAACTTCAGCACAATGAATCTTAAGACTTAAGAGTTTCCTAATATGGAACATGTACCAGCTTTGTTTTTTTTTTTTTTTTTTTTTTTTTTTTTCCTTTTTCTGTTTCCTATGGATTTCAAAAAGACGCCTGAGGTTTGCAATCGCTTCCAATAAATTCTGGGGCCAGGCTGAAATTTCAAAGGATCAATCCTGGTAGAAAGTAATTCTTATGCACGCCCTCTTCATCTTCCATTGATGAAACACTTAGATATTACTTGTTCCTTTCATGATTATCTGTTTCTGACTTTATTAGATACCCTTTCTTTTGATATATCTCGGGGAAGGCTTCAGGAAGCTGAGTTGTCATGTCTACGAATTTGATATTGAGCTACAAGGAAATTCATACTTAGCAAGAGTAAGCTATGAAATTACTGTATTCTTTCACCAATAATGGGAGGCATAGTTCTGTTGTTTTTTGTTGAAATCTTGAAAAATTTGGCACTGTGGTAGCATTTTCTTAGCACAAATATGCATCAAACTTGTGCCCACTTCTGGTCTATTCATTTCTCTCAACTCTTAAATTGTTGCAATATTTACTGTTCTAGCTTGCTAATAAACTTCATATATCACAAAAAGAGCTGGTCTATCTTAAAAGTGGCATTAATTGAATTACATAATTGCTGTGATTTTCTAATTGGAGTTGATATTACACTGGAACTAACACCATCTTGACATTTGGTACTCACTGATATTGAAAGCTCAAGTGGCCTAAAAGATAACATTATCACACTGCAAGATAGACTTATTTAACTCTTGTAGAATGGTGTTGGGAATGTGAGTGAGATTCAACAGAACAACAGCAAACTTATTTGGAAACAGTAGACCAACAAATCTTCAGAATGTTGTGCACATGCTAAATTCATTCACATTTTCCGTTCTCACCCGCTTCCATCTGTTTTTCCTTAGTTACAGAATGCAAATCATTTTCTTGATTGTCAATGGTAGTATGCTTTTTCTGGGAATCCAAAGTGGATTCTTTGTTTTCTCTATTGCTGTGGGTCTGAGTGGAAAACGGCAGCAATCCCTTCTCTCTGCAGCTGTCAATGGCTCCTCTAAACATTTCCTCTAATGTGTACTTGAACGAGAACCCCATTCCTTCCAGTTTCTTGGAGGAGAATCTCACCACAGGTATGTTCTTGTCAATGCCATCAAACCTGTCCATGAAAATATAACTTTTCTGTTCTTTTCTAGTTAGTCGTAAAATTTAGGGGTCGGCCAAATCTGTGACTAGGCTTACTCAGTCGGGATGCTGTATTCAGGCCATTTTTCTCTGATCAAATTTGCTATGTCGTAGATAGTTGCCTCATGTGAGGAACACATGTATCTTCCCTCAGCTTTAGGGTGCTCGAACAAGAATATATGAGCCTCGCATAGATCATCTACATGGACAAACTGTCCTTGCTTTATGATGGAGTAGTGAGCTTCATCCCCTAGTTAAAATTGAGGAAACATTAGTTGAAAATGGACTTCACTCTAGACAGGCACCAGATACATGAAATTCACCTGTAATAGGGGAGAGGGCTGTGAGTAAGCTTGGTGGGAATGTAGGCATGAAGAAGGGTCCAACCACCACTGGTGGTATGATGCTGATGAAGTTTATGTTACTCTCTTTAGCTGCTTCCATGGCTGCTTTCTCAGCCAAGATTTTAGACACAAAGTACATCTGCAGTAAACAAAAAAAACATTTAATAGTTACCACCAACAGCTGATAAACAGAAAGAGGAAAAGAAAAACAACCCATCCAGTCATTTTCTTGGAGTATATGAATTCCAGATCACTCCAATTTGTTTCATCATAGGCTGGTTTCTGATGCTCTTCAACATCCACTGTCCCAGCTGAGTTTGTGAGTATTACTTTCTTGACAGTTTTGGCCTTGGCACATGACCTCATTATGCTCAGCATCCCATCAATTGTAGGCTTGATCACTTCATTCTGTTACACCATCCATCCTTTCAATGTCCATACTAATCTATAGACATAGAAATGAATCTTTCTTTCATCAGCCTTACCTCGGGATCGTCAGACTCGAAATCCATGGGAGTGGCCATGTGAAACACCCCTTCACAGCCTTGGACTGCCTCATCATAGCTTCCTTCTATATTCAGGTCTGCTTTCCACAGTGTCAAATTGGTATCTGCTCTTGCCAATTCTAGTAGGGGCTTTACCTTCTTCATGTCTCCTGCACGCACAATTATATTGTTACTCAGTCAAGATTATATCTCATGATTAAATATGTATTGTGTTTGGTTCATTATAACTTAATCCTATATGGATAATCATGTGATAATTAGTCATAGTCAACCTCCTCCAACTAAAATAATCTAACAACTCAATTTTAACCGACATAGTATGTACTTAATGAGATGACTAGCTATACCTGGATCACGGACGGTTGCGCGAACAATGTAGCCACGTTCCAGGAGTCTCATGACAATCCACGAGCCGATGAAGCCGGACGCACCGGTCACACATACCGTGGTGGATTTAGGGGCCGTTGGCGTGGTGGTTTCAAGTGGCATTTTTTAGAATATGGTTTCCATTGGATGTTCTTTAACTACTTATAAAAGTCCTTGAGAACCAATCCACATAGTTGGTTGTACAACCACGTGACATTACTCACCATTCATTCTCCCAATTTGGCTAGTTTTGTTGGTTAAACTTTAGTAGTAGTATCTAACAATTAAAGACTAATTTTGCCATTATAGGTCGCTCCCCAAAGTTAGATTAAGTCCGGAATTCTTTTAACTAATTTCACTATCTTTTCCCTCTCTCTTATTTTTTATAATCTATTTCTTATTTTACCAATTGCATATTAAAACTCGTGTCATATACAAATTTGTCTATTTTTTTTACAACCTAGCAAATATCTTTTTTTTTTTCATTTTCTTTTCACGAGAACCGAATATATTAGGAACTTGTCACATTTCGCATGATTTCCTCTTTTGAGCATGTCTTAAGTTCTTTGTGATTCAAATTATGCCTAAAATTCTCATATAAAGACTAAAGAGTCAACATGTTGGTCCATGTAATGGTATGGTCCAATGTTTTGAATATCAGATCAAATTAAGGAAGTTAACAGTTCATGGATTAAGTCTAAATATTGAAACAATTGAAATACTGCAGGATAGAATATAATTAAATAATCATCACTGTCACTCTTATTGTTTTCAACTTGAAGATTAATGAAACACAAATCATCATTGATACTAGTATTAGATTAATTTAAATTAAGAATTTTGTTCGCAATCTATACTCAAACATATTTTTGGGGTTCATGCCGATCGAATTCCAAATGTTCAATGGTTTTTAATTTATATGTGAATCATCGAATCGATCGATGTGGTCCATTTTTTAAAACGGTAGTATGAACTCTTCAAGAGAATGGCACACCACCAATAAGTCAACAAATGAAACCTCATCTACCAAATTAATCATGTTCACAACTCCTTTTTATTATTCATTTTTATTTGTATTAGTCACGATGATTGTACACCATCCCTATTCAATCACATTTATTAACAATTCTTAATTAATTATAAACTCAGCACGACCTGCTGGGTCAGAATCATCCGTTGAATATATAAGATACACATACATACATAATTACATATGATGCGACAAAAAAATAAGATTAAATAGTCCCATAGATATTGGCCCTTAATATTATGAAACTTGTAAAAACTTGTTTTTTACCATAAACTTTCAACTTGACAAATAATATCACAAACTTTATTTATGGTTGTTATTTACCATTGGCGATGAATACCGGCTACATTAAAATGACATGAATGCTGAGTTCGTATACATCTACATTAACAAAATCGTGAATCTTGAATCGCGAAGCCAACTTAGCATCCATGTCATTTTAATGAAGCTGAAATCCGTCGATGTGCGAAATAACAATCACGGATAAAGTTCATAATATTAACAAATTTTTTAAAAATTTCATGATATCAAGAGCCAAATTCCTTAATTAAAACTCGACCCCTTTTGTTTAGAATATGCAATTTTGACGTGTATACATTCGGGCCGGCAGTTCCATGCCAAAGCAATAATTCAGATTTAATTAAAGAATGGATATGAGTCGATTAAACTATAACTACCAAGAATCAGTCTATATACATTATCATAATTATTTCTTTTCAACCCAAAGAAATAGTCAAAACATCACAACTATATGTAACATAAAAAATACTCATAACATGACACCATATATAGAATTAGAAACCTCCTCATCACACTACCTCACCAATAAAACCTACTCTTTTTACTTCATCAACACAACAAATTAAACACCTCTCTCTCTCTCTCTCTTACAGATCAAAAAACAACCATGTTTAGAGCTCTGAGCATACGGAGGCGGGGCTACGAGCAGCTGGACGAAGGAGGTGAGCCGTCGCCATCAGCCACTTTGATGCCAAAGTTGAGCCGTGCAAAAAGTGTGCCTATAAAAATGATGAATTCTCCAAAAAGGGTACCCACGCCGGCGCAAGAAGCCAACAAGGCAAGCAAAGTTCACCCCTTTTTTAGTATGTTTGAGACGAAACGGAGGAAGAAGGCCACGATGAAGCCGGAGTTTTCCCGGTATTTGGAGTATCTCAAGGAAGGAGGAGCATGGGACATGGCTGCAAATAGGCCTGTTATGTATTATAAATAAAAACTTTACTAATGTTTTTTAATTAGCTTTGGGATATATGTTTAATTAAGAGCACTCTCATAAATTTTTGAGTGCAATCACATGTGTTATGTAATATTAATTGTATTTCAAATTTTTGGAGGTGATTAATATTGCCACAATTTCTTGATGTTTTTTTGGACTTTGTGGTCGCATATTTTCAAGATTGAAGACTTTTTAGGGGTGGTTATCAATCATTTTCTTTGGTAAGGGAAGAATCAAACATGATGAGATTTGATACTCTATTTTACTACAATTATTTCAAATTTTCCCACTTTATTTTGCTATGTACAGTTAGTGATCTTAAAATTTTAAATCAGAATATTTCAGTTACGAAGGTTGATATAATTCACTTCACCATAATTTCATTTTTTTCATATTGGAGTT
Organism: Salvia hispanica; assembly: GCF_023119035.1. Taxonomy (NCBI): domain Eukaryota; kingdom Viridiplantae; phylum Streptophyta; class Magnoliopsida; order Lamiales; family Lamiaceae; genus Salvia; species Salvia hispanica. The sequence continues at coordinate 51,681,583 of NC_062967.1, forward strand.
GAATTGAAATTGAAAAAGGGAATAATACAACCGATAATTTTGCTGGGCCAATTACGTTTTCACACGTTAAGCATTTCGTTGACCGAAACTAACTCGTTTACAAAGCATGCTCTACGCGCTTAATTAATACTGCGATTCTGCGAAGATGCATGTAAATTAAAATTGTAAAAAATCGAAAACCTGGCACATGGTTTATCCGATTTTTATATTATTCTTATTTTACATTTATTAATTATAAAATATAAAAACTTCAAAAAATTCCAATCGATCATGAACGACTAATTTTAATTTTATTTTATACTTCCTACGTCTCACAATAGGAGTCCTATTTAGTTTGAGCACGAGTTTAAAAAATATAATGAAAGGCGAGTGGAAAAACATAGTGGAATGTGTTATAGAATATGAGTGTAATAAGTTAGTAGAAATTGAAGTCTATTTACCAAAAATGGATTAAACAAAGTGGACATTGAACAGACCGAAATGGCAGGTGGACAACATTTCACGAACAGAGAGAGAAAAAGAATATGGTTGGGTTGGATGAATATTGATGATGTGGAAGATGATATGGATGAAATAGAATTGAATTAAATATTGAAAAATGGATGGTTGTGTAGATTGAATAGTTGCCGATAAACACGGTCATAGAGACTATGGTAGGAAACGATTTCTGCTCATATTGTTAAACATCGTATTCACTGTTCGAAATAATCTTTGACAACTCATTAAGTCTCATGGTTTTGTGATTAATGTTATGGAATTGATTCTTGAATGATAAGCTTGATAGCAAGTCCTCTTAAGATGTTGGCTTGTTGATAGAATTAACTTCTGTCAGCCACTCTTTGAATCTCTCAAGACTATCAATATTGTCATTATGAAAATCCAATAGATGTTCACTTTTCTTCTAATTTCTCTTTGATATTAGGGAGACTTTCATCTCATCTGATGCAAGGTTCGGGTATCTTATTGTACTCTTACTTACATGGTGATAACGGTTCGTCTTCCCAAAAGCTCAGCACAAGCTTCAGAGACCAGCCGTGGCCCAAACAAGTGAACGATAGTGTAGTCGAGGCCACAGCCATACTGTAGGAATGATAGTAGTCATAATAATAGAAAAACAAAGGGTTAAACACCATCTTGTGAGTGTATGACTTTTTTGTGTTTTGTCTACACTTCAAGTAGAGCTTATGTAAAAGATTGGCTCGTTACATGCCAAATTCTTTAGCAACTTTTTGGTTCTTACTGATAAATTGGATGATTTTTCTTAAATACTTTGAAGCTTAGCTCAATTCAGGCAATGCTCAAGATGGCTGCTATAAATCGAGAATATATGTTCATGGGTCAATCTTGTTAATTTCTAGATGTACACAAAAAAAATTCCATTTCATTCACGCAAATATGGAGCACATAGAAAGCCAGAAATTCAAATAAGATGCATCAACCAAGTGCTCAAATGTGACATTGCCCAACAAAAGAAGGTTACAAAGATTAGATGAACATCAAGAAAGTAATAGGTGTCTTAACATGGAACATAAATCACTAAGAAGAAAAAGTTCTATGCTGCCATGTGATGATCCTCATGCCATTATTTTGGCTGACCTTGCATAGAGGCTGTCCACAACCTTCTCCATGTTTGATATGGTCTCCAAAGTCGCTGGGTAGATGGCGTCAGTCTTGGGATCATCAAATATGATCAGGCATCCAGCACCCTGGTCTAGAGTCCCTGCAAACTTCTTATCCAGAATCATCTGAGATAGTTTCTTCTCAACTTGGTGGGATGGCAACTCGATTAATTCAGCAATGTGGGCAATCTCGACTCTTGAGAATGGCTCGATCAACCTGCAAAGATTCTGCTCCTGTAGTGTGTCATAGAGGGCGGAAAGGTGCCTGTGGACAATTGGGTCCTCATCCAGCTCATTCTTGAAATTCTGCAGGGCAGTCTCAAAGAGCTTCAGAGAGCGCTTTGAGTGAGCGTCAGCAATGGCCTTCATTGCATCTAGTTCTGGTCCTTTATACTGCAAACCAACCTTGGGCGATGATATAATCCCTGCCACGTCCTCAGCCTGGTTCACCATAATTTTGCACAGAAGCATGTACTTAAGGCCGTAAATTGCCTGGGGATCTGCAAGGGTGTTGAAAGCTTCAAATGCTTCAAAGAAGTAGCTGTATGCCGTTTTGTAGTCCTTCTCTTCAGCATGGAGAATTCCACTCTGCAAATCTATGGTGCCCTGCTGCGCTGGGGGCACATATACCGCATTTGCTGCTGTTCTAGCAGCAGTAAGTGCAGCCTTGGCTTTGGGCAGGTTTCTCAGGGCAAAATGGAGTTTGCTCTCAAGCAAGTCAATTTCGACAAGCAGCAGTTTGTCATCTAATCTTCTAACCTCCTTAATGAGACCTGAAAGGAGATTCAGTGCTTCTGAATATTCCTTACTTTCCATCAAAAGAGCTGCAAGCCTAGCCTCAATTCGTTGACGGAGAAAAGTTCGCTTCTCAGCCCTTGTCCATTGCACAATCTCCTTGCAGAGAGAGATTTGGAGATCAGAGGTCCCAGGTATTTTAGCTACTGAATCGATAATACCACGGACAAGCTTTGCAGTTTTTGCTTTAGGGATCAAGGAAAAGAAAGGCCGCAATTTAGTTAGTAGGCTCTGCAGTTCTTCTGCTCGGCCAACTTCCCTCAGACGATCTGATAGGTCGGTAATAGCCAATTCTTTGATCTTTAAGGCTTCTGAAGAAGATGAAGGATCTTCAAGGATCCCATAAAGGAGAGGGATGGCCTCAGCAGCAGTTTTCTCTTTAGCGGCACTAATCGAATCCTCAGTCGCAGGAACACGTTGGGACGACATAACTACAACTTTCAGAAGGAGGTTCTGCCAGATTTGAACTGATAGTTACTAACAAAATCTCCAACAATGTCACAAATCACAAGCGGAACAACAAGACAATTAAACTGATCCGTAAATTCATTGTTCCATGAGACTTCAATTCAGAAATTCAAAAGGCAACAGAGTATATAAAACCAAAATCTGAAATAATAGCAATCGTGTTTAACAGGAAATCAATTATAAAACAAATATAAAGACGGTGGAGCACTCTCTCACGGTTCCTCAAATTTTCCATCACTCTTTCCTAAAGATCCCATTTTTCCTTCCGAGATCAAATTTCAGCTTAAGTTATGAATAGCACTGGAGCCTACTGCTTCAAGCAATCAAACTTCAATTTCACAAATACTTCCCCCAAAGATATCAATCAAGCATATAAAATACCACAATGTCCAAGTAGTCAATTAGGGTAAGGGGAGCGAAAACGAAACTGAAAATCACGAATCCATAACACACGCAAATTAGACAGATAAATAAATAATCATATAGCAATACAATAATCACATACTCAAAATCCTAAACGAGGAAAGCTTACAAGTAAATGTCAGAGCAAATCCACCGCCGGCGCCGATGCGAAGAGAGAGAAAAATAGGAAGCAATAAAACTGATAGATTCGAAATAAATTAAACCATTTCTTGATGAGAGGGGCAACTCCTCAATTTGGGCCGAGCCGTGGAGTCTTTCGGCCCATAAACAGAAGGCTGATGGGCCTAGTGAAATACCGGAAATGCCCTTCATCAAACGACGTCGTAGCTGGTGATGACATGACAGTCGAACAGATAACGTTCAGTTTTTTTTAGCTATGGAGTTTGCAAGCTTTCCCCACGCTTGAAAATCCAGCGACGGCGGTTGGAGGCGGAAGATACGGAGGAGATGTGTATCGAATTTTGCCTGTGAACTTGAAGAAAGCCTAAAATGAAGGAATTAGCTCTGCAGTGCAGCATTCCCCTCTCTTCCACCACAAAACTAATTTTCCAACGGAGAAATTTTCCCCAATTTCAGTCCACTAGGAATAGGTGTGTAAATTGCAGCTCCGCCGCCGCTGGTAGCCGGAGAAAATCGAGCAAGCCTCTACAAGTCGAAGAAATCGAAGATGGATTGCGCAGCAGTAGGTATTACGTGCAGAGCAAAGATGAGGAAGAGGAGGTAGAAGAGGATGAAGATGGAGATGAAGCGACGTCGTCGTCGATGCTCCTATCATTGAGCATAAAGCCTGACAGGAACATTGCTTTGCTGGACGATTACGAGATGGAAGAGATGGATTACGTCTCCGACGACCCCAATCACCGGAGCGGCTACGTGGCGGTGGTCGGAAAGCCAAACGTCGGAAAGAGCACTCTGTCGAATCAAATGGTCGGTCAGAAGCTGTCAATCGTCACTGACAAGCCTCAAACAACTAGACATCGTATCCTTGGAATATGCTCTAGCTCGGATTATCAGGTTAGCTTTCTCTCCTGTTTTGATGCTTAGTTCTTCTAACATTTGAGGGAATTGATGATTGATTGTGTTTCTTTTTTTATGATGTTATCGTACTGTGTTAATATTTTATGCCATTGATGTAAGTTTTGGGGATTCTGCGTAGATGATTCTGTATGATACACCGGGTGTTATTGAGAAGAGAATGCATAAGTTGGATTCTATGATGATGAAGAATGTGCGGAGTGCTGCCATTAATGCAGACTGTGTTGTCATTGTTGTTGATGCTTGTAGGGCGCCTGAAAAGGTATTGTTTTTCATTTTTGGAAGAGAGTTTCAGTTTTATGTCTTCTTTGAGTTGAACTACTAATCTGTTCTCAGATTGATGAAGTGTTGGAACAAGGAGTTGGAGATCGGACGAGTAAGTTACCCACCTTGCTTGTTTTGAACAAGAAGGATCTGATCAAACCTGGGGAAATTGCAAAGAAAATCGAGGTATATATTGCTCTTTTATGTTGAAATCCTGAAAGATTTGAAGAAGTTGATCAATATTGTCACAAGTGCCCGATGAATACGATATTCTGTTAATAAAAGCATGGTTGGGTGTAGTGACTTTAGTGAGTGCAGAGTTCTAGATATGTATGCTGTGGTTGTGTCAGATTATGTCGTCCAAGATTTCTGGTGCCGATCTTCACAGTTTAACCTGCAAGATGTAGTTTTCTTCCTCAAAACCAGTACAGGCATCCATGCTTCCAGTATGTTCTTGTAAATACAAACATGTTTAACTATCACATCTCTTGCAGTGGTATGAGAAGTTTGCGGATGTTGATGAGGTCATACCTGTGAGTGCCAAGTTTGGCCACGGAGTGGATGATGTCAAGGAATGGATTCTATCTAAACTTCCTAAGGGACCAGCTTATTATCCTAAGGTGTGTATATTATGTTTCCAATATATTTCTGAAAATTTCTTAAGAAAGATTTCCAGAAGGTGTGATTGTAGCTTTGGAATGATTGGCTTTCATCTCTTTAATCAGAAACCTATTTAATACGCGGCTATGAGCCATGACCAATTGTTTGGTTAATCCTTTCAGAAGGTAAAGATCTACATTTGAGATCAAGTTATTACTTGTCTTCAGGATATTACTAGTGAGCACCCCGAGAGATTTTTTGTGGCTGAAATTGTCAGAGAAAAAATCTTTATGCAGTACCGAAATGAAGTCCCATATGCATGTCAGGTAACATACACTTGAAATTTTTAAAGAAATTAAAGATATCCATAAAATTGTTGATGGTATTGTCTTATTTGTTCACTGTGACATTTTGTACAACCGGACAGGTTAATGTTATTAGCTATAAAAGTAGGCCCAACGCAAAAGATTTTATCCAAGTAGAGATTGTTGTGGAGAAGAACTCACAGAAGATTATCCTTATTGGAAAGGTAATCTTTTTTATCCATGAATACACATGATCTCCTTTACTCCGTATATCTCTGGTTGTTTTGATTTCTGTTAGAAGTTAGATAGAGAAGCTGTAAATGGTCCCTCCAGGGATTCATATTCTTAATAATCTTGTTGTTGATCACATACTATTAACATCGCAAATAAGTAAACAGAAAACTTTTATGATCCCTTTATTGAAACATGGTCTGAGGCCAAAATGAAAATATTGACAGAAAGGAATATTAAACGATCAATCAGAAGGAATATGTAGGTTTGTATTCCTCAATGTTCACTTTTCTTTTCATTATAGGTGGTTAGCCTACATAATGACCTAATGATTCTCTGTTCACTCTCACTTCCTTCTTCCCATGACAATAGCTTGATTCTTTATACTATTCTCTAATAGATTCATAAAAGAAAAGCTGAACTGTATAGTATTGAAATTGCTAGCAACTAAATCCATTGGCAACTATATTAGGAAGGAAAAGCATTGAAGGTACTAGCAACAGCAGCACGGCTAGATATAGAAGATTTCCTGCAGAAGAAAGTTTTCCTTGAGGTATGAACTTCCCCAATCGGGCAATCACTAATGTCCTTTTCTCAAGAATATCGTTTTGAAATTTGAACCAACAAAAAAACCTGTGCAGATAGAAGTGAAGATTAAAGAGAACTGGCGACAGAACGAAGGACTGCTCAAATACTATGGATATGGTGGTCAAATACAAGCTTTGTGACACACGTATGACCTTCGATCCGTACATATGCCACGAGTTTCGCTCATGTACAAGTTTTGGTGTGCACATATGAAGGCTCTAGTTGAGACAAGAAATTGAGGAATACTACTGGAAGATCAGTTGCCATCATGCTGAAAGGAAGGTAAAGCCAAAGTTGCTCATTGAGTTTTGGCTCAAGGAAGGTGGCAGTGGTATTTGAACTTAGAAGTCGATAGAATAGATCATGTGGGAGAGTCAAGTCTCTTGCATTTTGAAATACATGTTGATTTTTTGTCAATTGTATCATTTATTATTTTGATAAAAAAAAGTAGGGAATTTAATCCTGAATTCTTCTTTAAAACAAAAATAAAATAAGGAGTGATGAAATCTTAATCACAAGTTAGTGTGTGTGGAGTGAGTGAAAGTGAGGGTTGGTCACATGATAGGTAGGAGACACCACGCTACATGTCTTCACATATTAGGTGCCACTCTTCACGCCTCAATTAATACGTAGCCCCATTCAATGTTCCTTTTCTGTTTACTCATTTTCTCTTCTCTTTTTAACTTGGAAGAAAATAGTCATATTTTCAATTACGAAAAAGGTAAAAAAAGATAAATAAAGCAATGCAGGGAGCAAAAGAAGATTGCTTGGTTTCCTTCATTTGTTACGTCGGTGCCCTTTATTACTTTTTACTTGATGAAACCACAGTCCAATAAAAAATAATGGCCCATAAATAAATACCGGTGACCCACCATATTAATGAAGTTAACAAAGTACATAAATCTCTTTAATTTAAAAAAACTAAAAATTTAAATACATTTCCCGTTAATTCCGGTACACAGACATAACATAACTGCAAAATATTAACTTCCCCATCCAATCCATCTACTTGTATAAATATTTCAGTTTTCCATTGTCTTGTTCAGAAAATGAAGCAGCATTTGTGTGTGATCGTTTTCCTCCTTCACCTGCAACAAAAATGGCTTCTTGCAAATGCAGACACGTTCATAAGAAGCAGAGGAGTCCATTTCATGCTCAACGGCGCCCCTTTCTACGCCAACGGCTTCAACGCCTACTGGCTCATGTACCAAGCCTCCGACCCTTCTCAGCGCCCCAAAGTCTCCACCGCCTTCCGCCAGGCCGCCTCCCACGGCCTCACCGTCGCAAGAACCTGGGCCTTCAGCGACGGCGGCTACCGCCCCCTGCAGCCGTATCCCGGCTCCTACAATGAGCAAATGTTCAAGGTCTCTCTCCTCTCTCAAAAAAGAAAAGTGTTGTGTGTGTTTTGTGTTGGCATTGCGACCGGTGGTTACTGTCTGAGGCCAAAGGTCTTAGGTTTGAGTCAGTCTCTTTAAATTTATGGTTGTTGATTTTTTTTATTGTTTTTGAAGGGACTGGATTTTGTAGTGGCAGAAGCAAGGAGATATGGGATTAGGCTGATATTGAGTTTGGCCAATAATTATGAGAGTTTTGGTGGGAAGAAGCAGTATGTGAATTGGGGTAGAAGCAGAGGACAGTATCTCACTTCTGATGATGATTTCTTCACAAACTCTATGGTTAAAGGCTTCTACAAGAATCATATTAGGGTATAAGTATAACACACTCATTCCTTCTTGTTTCTAGGAAACTCAAATCAAGATTTTATCATGATTTGTGTGTGTTTTTGTTTTGCAGAGTGTGCTTAACAGATACAATACATTCACTGGAGTGATCTACAAAAATGACCCAACAATCATGGCTTGGGAACTCATGAATGAGCCCAGATGCACCTCTGATCCCTCAGGCAGAGCTATTCAGGCATGGATAATGGAGATGGCTTCTTATGTGAAGTCCATAGACAGAAACCATTTGGTCGAAGCCGGCTTGGAAGGCTTCTACGGCCCGTCATCGCCTCAGAGAAGCAGATTGAATCCAGTCTCCAACATCGGGACAGACTTCATTGCAAACAACATGGTTCCCGCGGTTGATTTTGCAACCGTGCATTCCTATCCCGATCAATGGTACGGTAGTAGTACTAATCGAACCTCGCTTGGAATTAAGATGTATCGAATACGCAGAGTTTGTGACATTTTGTTGTTTTGTGTGAGTAAAGGCTATCAAACACAAATGATCAGAATCAGGTGTCTTTCATGAGCAAATGGCTTGACACACACATTCAAGATGCTGAGCGCGTTCTGCGGAAGCCTATACTGATCGCGGAATTTGGGAAATCGTGGAGAGACAGAGGGTTCAGCCCGTACGAGAGGGACGCGCTGTTCAGCGCTGTGTATTTGAAGATCTACGAGTCAGCCAAGCGCGGTGGAGCTGCTGGTGGAGGACTGTTCTGGCAGCTGCTGGCCCCGGGCATGGACAACTTCGGAGATGGGTACGAGATCATCCTGAGCGACAAGAGGCAGAGCTCGACCGCAAACCTAATAGCACAGCAGGCTCATAAACTGTACCAGATCAGAAAGTGGTTTTGGAGGAGCATCAAAGGGAGACGCATCCACAACTGATTACAAGACTCTTTATCTCTTGTCTTGTCTCTCTTTCTTTGGGATGGATTATGGATGATGATGAGTGTTCATCCAGGAGGGTAGGTTAAGCAAGAAACAAGAGATGGATATATATTAGTATAAGATCTGGATGCAGCTGTAGAATTATATACTATGATGTTTGAGTGAGTTTAAGATGAATGTGTGACAATATCTAATAAGAGATGTATTAATGATGGGGGAACATTTAATTTTAGAATCATATTGTAGAATTTCAAAAAAAATTCCTACTCAATGATACTCCTCCGCGATATAAAGTCCCATTTACCATTTATAGATGTCCATGATTTAAACTCTCATTTACTCCCCCTTCCACAAAAATTAGGCTCATTTTACCATTTTGGGATATCCAAAAATATAGTCTTATTTTCAAAAATAGAAAGTTTCTATCTCATATTTTACCCATTTTTACTAATCTCTCATACTTTACCTATTTTTTTCTCTAATCTCAATTACTTTACCAATTTCTCAATTAAACACATATCGTCCACAGATGAGACTATTTTTTGTGGATATATGAATGGAGTATTATTTTTCATTTTAGGTAAGTGGACCCACCGTTCAACTAAATCATTACAAGCACAATCTATTATAAAATCAATAGTACTATATAAAAATGAAGCCCACATTCCATTAACTCATTTCCCATTTTTCTTTGTAAAGTCAAACAATTCCTTAAAACTTGTGTCGAATCAAAATGAGATTATAAATGGCGGACGGATTATTGAGTACTACCTATATAAACAAACTAACGACTTTATTGGAACTAAACTACAATATGAGGATACTAATTTTTGTCTTGGTTAGAGTATCTCTAGGGAGAGGGTAAATGGAGAGGTAAAGAGAAATAACTATTATATATATCTTTCCTTCATAAAATTTCATGCTAGTAAAAGGGGTATTTGAGAAGGTATTATATTTTTTTTTCATTTTGAGAAGATATAAAGGTAAAAAAATAGTTATTTTATTTGCTTTTCTAATTTACCTTCTTTTCTAGGAGTGAATTACTACCTTTTTAAAATATATAATAACTTTTTAGAAAATAAATGAGAAATATAATTTCGTAATATGCCTTTCCACTTTGAGATGCTCTTACTAAATTTCACTGTACTAATTTATTTACTCTTCAAGAAGCAAGAGTACATTTTGAATAGCAAAATGACATTTCTTTCCAAAATAGCAGGTACTCAGATACTATTAGCAAATTAATTATTTTGCTGTGTCTATTTTTAAACATGGTGTTACAGTTGAGGCCTCTTGTTACAAGAAGATTATATACGACAGCATGCTTAGCCTACGCTGATTCCACACAAATTAGTTTTCGGGAAGATGGGAGAGTCTTTGAAGCCATGGAAACGAACATGCTGCAGCTCAATTCCCAGCTGAAGGAACTCGTAAAAGCCGGCGACTTGAGAAGAGCCCGCCACATGTTTGATGGATTGCCTCACAGAGATGAGATATCTTGGACGACTATGATCTCGGGCTATGTGAATGCCTCAGATTCATCTCAAGCGTTGTCTCTGTTTTCTAAAATGTGGGTGGCCCCGAATACCCGAATGGACAACTTCGTTCTCAGCCTTGCTCTCAAGGCGTGTGGGCTGAATGTGAATGTGAATTTTGGGGAGATTTTGCACGGCTATTCGGTCAAAGCTGGTTTCTTGAACTCTGTTTTTGTAGGGAGCGCAGTTCTTGATATGTACATGAAAAATGGTAGAGTTTTGGAGGGTTGTAGAGTGTTTGATGAGATGCCGTTGAGAAATGTAGTGTCTTGGACCGCCATCATCACGGGGCTTGTTCGTGGTGGTTGTAGCTTGCAGGGGCTTTCCTATTTCACGGAGATGTGGAGGGATGGTGTCGAGCATGACACTTACACGTTTGCCATTGCATTGAAGGCCTGTGCTGATTTGCAGCTCTTGAAGCATGGGATGGAGATTCATGCTAGGACGATAAAGGATGGTGTGAATACGCCCTCGTATGTGGTTAATAGCCTTGCCTCAATGTATAACAAGTGTGGGAAACTAGCTTACGGTTTGCATCTGTTTGAGAACATGAGTGAACCTGATGTGGTTTCGTGGACGTCTGTGATAAATACGTATGTTCAGAGAGGGAATGATCATCAGGGAATCAAGGCTTTCGTGAGGATGAGAGAGTGTGGTGTGTCCCCTAATGAGTACACTTATGCTGCAGTGATTTCTAGCGTTGCAAATGTTGCACGAATTATTTGGGGACGACAGTTACACGCCCTTGTTCTGCAACGAGGTCTTGCAGATTCATTGTCAGTAGCGAATTCGCTCATGACAATGTATTCAAAATGTGGGCAGGCAAGTTCAGCTTCAGCAATATTTTGCGAAATGGGAAGAAGAGATGTGATTTCTTGGAGTACTATTATTGCAGGTCATGCACAAGGGGGTGATGGAGAGCAGGCCCTCGAGCTTCTGTCATGGATGAGGAGGGAAGGGCCGAAACCGACTGAATTCGCTGTTTCTAGTGTACTGAGTGCCTGTGGAAGTATGGCCATTCTTGAACAGGGTAGACAGCTTCATGCTTATGCTCTGACTGTTGGTTTGGATCAAACAGCACTTATACGAAGTGCTTTAATAAGTATGTATTCGAAATGTGGGAGCTTACAAGATGCAGAGAAGACTTTCTCGCTGTCACAGAATGACGATATAGTGTCATGGACAGCCATGATCAATGGCTATGCTGAACATGGGCGCAGCCGAGAAGCCATTGATCTGTTTGAGAAGCTTCGTCATTTTGGTATGAGGCCAGACCCTGTTACACTCATTGGCGTTCTTAGCGCTTGTAGCCATGTGGGACTTCTTGACCTCGGCTTTCACTACTTTGATTCACTGACGAAAGACTACAACATAGCTCCTTCAAAAGAGCACTACGGTTGCATGATCGACCTCCTATGCCGGGCTGGAAGACTGCAGGAAGCCGAGAATATGATCAGAAGCATGCCGGTGGAAAGGGATGATGTTGTTTGGTCAACTCTCCTTAGAGCCAGCAGAGAACACGGTGATGTTGAGCGTGCAAGGACTGCAGCAGAGCAGCTGCTCCAACGGGACCCAGATTGCGCAGGGACGCATATCACACTGGCTAATATCTATGCCTCAAGAGGTAAATGGAGCGAAGCTGCAGAGGTGAGGAAACTGATGAAATCAAAAGGTGTTATCAAGGAAACTGGCTGGTCTTGGATCAAAATCAAGGATCGGGTTTCTGCATTCGCTGCTGGTGACAAAAATAATCCACTGTATGAAGATATACACTGCATTTTGAAGTTGATAGCTTCAAAAGATGATCTCACACTACAAGAACTTGCTTCAATCCTATCTTTTACAGAGGTTAGTTAGCAAATGATTGAGGATTATTATGCAATGTCAAAGCAATGTGCTTATTTATTCTGGGCTGATGGAAATCTTGGACTCTTTCAAGAAACTATCTATGAGAAAGGTCAGCTTCTTTTGATCAAGAATGGAAACTGGCACCAGAAAGAGACATGCCATCAGTTCTTCCAACACCAAGCATCACGCCCAGGTCAGCATCGAGTCACAGAGCTTCGAAAAAACTTTAGCTTTAAGGAAGAATCGCGCTAGTTGGGGCTAAAAATCTCATGGATCAAAGCTCTGATCAAAGATTTCATGATTTATACAAAAGTTCTACTTGTTTGTTTTCTTCTTCTTCAAAGTTTCTCTCAATGCATTGAGAATAAAAGTTTAAAATTTTGTAGAAATAATAATTTTTCATTTATTATGAGCATCAAGTTCAACAATGATCCTATTGAGATAGTTCAGAGCTACAATAATAATGTTAAAGACATTCATCTGAATTTTCTATGTATCATTAAGCCAGGACTGGTAACTGTGAAAAACAAAAGAAACAACAAATACAAAGGCACCCAAACTGATCACAAGTTTTGCCCACAAGAAGGATGTGAACAAGTTGAGCACAAAACTATTCCATGACCAGAACCAGAGAAACCCGAACGTGAATCCAACGACTGCTCCCACGACCACTTGGCTAACTGTATGAAGACGCTGGGAGACCCGGAGCCATGCCTACAACAACAAGGTTTCAAAACTCAATAACAAGTTAATTCTATCAAAATTTAACTAGCAAGTCTGCGTGCAGCTGTTATATACTTACAAAATAAGAGCCGATTATAGCAAAAACACCGCTTAGTGTGACTGTAAAAGCATTGACTCCGAACATCTCCACCACTATAGAGAAGGATACACATCAGATATCCAATATGCGTAGTAAGACAAGGTTAATGAAGCAGATTTGGCAGCAGTCAACAATATAAATGATCATATGCCGTGCAGAGGAATGTGTGCTTAAAACTCGGATAATTTGCATCCTTATTTCACATAATTTCAACCATATTTGTTACAGCAAGAATGTCATGATACTTACATGAAACAGCGAGAAATGTGATGGTATAACCTATAGACTGCGCATGAGAAGAAGGCATCCCCGGGTCTGATCTTAGTCCAGAAACTGGCCTTTCATGGTTTAGTAAATGCTTAAGTACAACTGAGAGCGTAGCATTGATTGCAGACCCCATAGAAGCCCATAAAGCTAGTGCATCATGCCTCCAGAGAATGAATACAATAAGAATCGCCGAGATGAGCCACTTGCTCTGAATCAAGTTTACGAAGCCAATGAAATTAGTTAATTCTTAAAGACAGGAAAATGTTCATCAAGCCCAATCAATTTCAGGAAAATGGTTGTTTTCAACATGATTCATGTACATATGCATCATGAATCTGGCAATGCTCAAGAACAAAAATGACATGCTAATTAGTACTACTATATCATAGCTTTGCTTTGCACAGCCACATTTAATGCTTACCCATTAAAAATCATCTACCTTCCAGAGAAAATCATGTAACCAAATCAATGCCTCAAAACCCTTAGAAAATTTCAACTACATTAACTGCTATATGCCTATATCCACAAAATCTACAGCTCCTATTTCTTGAATAATCATAATCAGCATGAGCACATACCTACGCAGATAAGCATCAAGCAACAACATCAAATACATTTTCCAGAAAAAAGCACCGAGTTTCAAACTCTTCATCTACATATCATGCCTTATAACGACATAGCACATAAACTAACTACAATTATTACTCCAAATTCAGATGATAAACAAGAATTTGAGGGAGACACCAACCATATGATTGATAGTAGCTTCAATTCCACCATCTTCAAAAGTCAAAGACTCATTCACAAAGGCCTCCTGTTCAAAGGCAGGAACTCCATCATCGGTCGTACTCGCACGACCCCACCTTGAACCCCTCATTTTACAGAGATTTCTTCTCCTAATATCGCTACAAACAGGCTTTCTGCAGCTGAATTCCCCTGAAAAACCCAATCTTTTTGAGAAACTCGTGGTGGGGCCTCGAGAATTTCTCAATTCAGGAAAAGAGTAAGCAGAAGCTGAAATGGGCGTCAAAATCGCAGACATTCTGACCTTCTTTACTTTGATTTTGGTGGGGTTTCTTGCTAGAGCTCAGCACCAACAAATTTTGAAGTTATTCAAAATCAAGTAATTTTCCTTGATTTTATTTAAAAAAAGTTCAGTAATAAATGCAGTTAGGTAGAGGTTAATCAAAAGGTCAGATATGACGACTTTAATTTATACAGAATAAAGAAGAGAAATGACATTAGGAGGGAGTACTACCAAAAAGTAGAGCCGAACTTTTAATAAAATAATAAACGGACGAATGTAGCATCTCTGCACTAATTTTGAGCCTAATATGTGAGATTCGCCTAATTTATCCCCACATATTCCAACCCAATAATTTTTTGCAATATTTGCACAGCTCAATTATACATCTGAATATAAAAATAAATATTACTTAAATTGAACAAAAACTATATTTCCTCTCCTTTACTAACTTGCTTGGATATTTCGATTATGCTAGTTTCCATTAACCTTATAACATTAATTCTGAAAACTGGGAGTATTTTAATTCATAAAATTAATATCCTATTTTAGAATAAAATCTGATACACCGAATCACTTTTTTTTCAATCATTTTAGAAAGATATTAATATGGAGAAAGAATAAAATAAGAGAAAAATAGAAAGAAGTAACTCCATTAAAATGGAACGAAGAGAGTATATTTTTTTATATTTATTTATTTTTTTCTGTAAACTAGAGCTACTAGTCGTGTCACTCCACCCGTTGGATTCAATCTCAAATCTTCTAGCCAATTATCCTTACTCAAAAGTTTGAATGTTACATGTGCAATAAACCATCAAATTTCAAACCTAGTGAATAGAAACTATCACAACAGAGTGAAGCGGATAATTTAAAATTCGATCTTCAAACTTTTCAAAAATTTCAAGTTATGGGACAATCATATTGCTATTTGATTCTCTTCTCCTGAGGCTGTAAATTCGATTATCGTGTTTTGGGCATATCAGATCCCAATCTGAAACTCGTCCAAATATGGGAACCCAATAATCAAAATTACGGGTTTAAACACTTGGTGTGAGAGATTTTTGGATTTCGAGCACCCACGCAGTACCCAGTTATGAGCTTGTCTTATAAATATTTGTATCCAGGATAGCACGTAGGGTTATTTTATTTAATCTTTCTTTCATTTTAATAAAATTTTCGTCTCTCACTCTTAAACTAGAAGTTTCCTTTGCTACTATCCCTATTCATTCACCGCCATCTACTGTCTCCTTATGTTGTTTCGGGCTATGCTAGACACATTGGTTTGTAACCCATTACTCATACTTGTATTAGTACAATTTACATATTGATGTGAATCAAATCATTACATGTTTTCCCTACCGAATTGGTGGATTTTATTGTGTTTCTTACATAATTACGTGGTAATGTATTGGTGTAAAGGTCAGCGGTGGAGCTCGGGATGACAAAGAAGGAAAAAATCACATTCTAAAGGCCAAACTCGAAAGTCGAACCGTATGAGTTTGATACCACAAATAACCTGTCCGGTTGAAAATGGTCTCTGGCATTTTCAAAGTATCATTCATTGTTAGAGAAACCTTTTCATTTCTTCTTCCCTAATTATCACAAAATTAAAGAAAACCTTTTCATATCCACATGACCACATCTTGATTAACAAAATTCATAATGACAATCTCTTTCATTTTTCTTCAAAACTCCATTTTTATTATATGTATAGATGTATAGATAATAGATGTGTTGAAGTAAATATGTGAGCATAACAGTCAATTAAATAACAATATTGCATTTCGGACAGAAATAAAGAAAAAGAAAATGTAAAGTTGGTAAGAGGAAATCACCAAACAATTAGTTTTCGAAGAAAAGTTAACCGAATGACATGATGACCACCTAAATAAATGGAATTTGGCAACCCAACTAAATAGATATGACAAAAGTAACTTGACTTCACACTCACAAATTTTATCTTCGTAGTGTGTGTTAGAGAAAGATGGATCAAATATGTATATACTCATAATTTTCATGTCGAAACAAAGTAATAGTAGTACTACGTTTTTGAACGTGTCATATGTCATTTGTTGCAATTATCAATAATCAATTTGTAATCTACTGGAGTAGTATTAATTATTAATTGAAAAAAAAAGTATTAATTTTTCTCGAAAAAATAAAAAATAATGCTTCCATTTTCGCATTTGCAGCTTCCACTCATATCTCTCCCAAGACATACAAGTAGATAGAAGTCAAGACATAAAAGTAGATATTAATACTGGAGTACTTGATTCTCATATCTCATATCCTATTTAAATCTTTAATAAATTTCATTGTACACCCTTGCGTGTGTAGTTTTTGCATTTTGTACATGATAATAAATCTTGCTGAAATTTTCATGTGAAAAATATTTATAATTTGCTGTTTTAAATTTATTTTTTAAATATAGTACTATCAAATTAAAGTTCTTCTTCTTCAATTTTATGTGTGTATGTTTAATACTTAGTTTATAAAATAAATAAAACTGAGAAAAATGGAGAAGTGAGAGAAATGAAATTAAGAAGAGAGAAATGAAAGTGGGGGAAAGAGAGATAAAATATAGAAAGAAATACACAGTAATGTATAACTCGATTGGTAAGAGACTTCTCATCCAAAGTGTAGTTTTTACATTATATATAAGATAATATACGGAGTTCTGGAATAGTATACAATGATGCATAATTCGATCGGGTGTGGACCGATTTAGCGGACTATTCATATCAGTCTGCACGTTTCGGGATGCATTGCCACCCTTCAATATTTAATATAATTAATAACATTAACTCTAGCAAAGTATATATGTCCAATTATTCAATTTCTCAAAAAATATCATTTTTTTTTCAGATTCAGTAATTTATTCAATCCAAATTTGATTGGGGTAGAAATGCGGGTAGTTTTGTGATTGTCAAGATAAAGCCCAATGAGAAGCCGAATACCATTATTGTATGTGAGGCCCACATTAAAAACTTCATTTCCGCTTTTTGTTGAATTTGTATGATCAGAAAATTATTTAAGTCATTTTACGCTTTTTGTTAAAATTTGTTTGATCAAAAAATTATCAACCAATAATTTAAGAACGTGATTCACTGATATTCGATACTATCCACTTGACGCTTTAGAGTTTTTATTTCTTAAAATGTAAATTTAAGTCGTTGTGGAAGTTGACCAAGTGCATGCATTGGCGATGAATTTCAAGTACGAAATATTTTTGGAGTTCAATTAAAATTGCAAAAAATACTAAGTATACTTTTTCTTTCTAGAGTGGACTTTAATTTAGATAATTCAACAAAAAAAAAATACTGTATAATGAATAATTTTGTTTAGAAATTAAAGTCATTCAAAAAAAGGTATAAGTCGATAAAGAATAATTTGACTCAACTCTTTGTCATTTAGACATAACATATATTCTTTTTTTAAAAGTTGCTTACAAACAAGCACTATGGCCATCCAAAAAGCTCTTACTTGGAATCAAATTAACATTAGCTTTTTTCCACTTATCACTGATGACTTGAGATTCTCTCTTGGAACTTTGCTAAGCTTCTTTTTTCTTTCTCCACTCTTGGCTTTTAAAGATAATCTTATCTAGGTGATTAAAGCTACCACTTTTTTGCTATAGTTAGTCTAATATGACAATATTAATCTGAACAACATTTCATGATTGAGTACATTCAAATTCCCTAAATGTCTAAATATAGCTTGAAAGAAAGATAAATGATCTGGAATTTACGCTGGAAAATTTCAGCACCATCAATCAATTTTAAAAATCTTAAATTTATTTTCATATTTAGCCGCACCCCTGCATGCATGTCCTATCTTTTAATTAGAATAAAGAGTTTCATTCACATCACCCCATCATGTCTGTGTCCTTTACTTCACAAAGTCTCATTTATTTTCCCCTAAAACCAACCTACCAGTTGCAATAATGAATATATTCTAGACGTATAAAATTTAACGTTTTAATAGTATAAACACTACAACAAAAAAACGGATAATTAAGGAAAATTTTTAATGCTAACAACTCAAATTTGTATGTCTAATTATACCACAAATGCTTTATAAAGTGTCCTTATTATTAAAGTCGCAATTAAAATTAGGGGACACAAATAGAAACGTCCTAAAACAGCAAAAGATTAAGATAATTTTCTCTCAACTTAGGGACGCTTTCTTTTGCATCCTATATTATGATTATTTTTAGAAATTTCCAAACGCTAGTAATTGCGTCTCAATTTTTGTGTTCTTAAAAGATAGTACTCCCTCCGTCCGCAAATAGAAGTCCCGGTTCACTTTTACCATAAATGGTAATAGAGTCCCACATTCCACTAACTCATTTCACTCACATTTCATTTAAAACTAATATATACAAGTGAGACCCTTATTCCATTAACTTTTTTCAACTCACTTTCTTAATATTTCTTAAAATTCGTGCCGCCAAGGAATGAGACTCCTAATGGCGGACAGAGAGAGTAAGATTTTTGTAGTGAAAATTTATCATTTGATCCATGTTACACTGTCCCTCGATTTACACGGCCCATTCCACAATTTTCCCTTTTCTTTCTCATTCTGGATTCTTGAATAAATTGAATGTCCATGTTTGTAAATGTAATTAATCTTCCTTAAAATTACATAAATTACTATAGAATAAGAATGGTAGCACAAGCATCCATTATAAGATAAGATTGACACTCCAGCAGGTACTGATGGTGGTTGAGAAAATAAGTGAAATGGAGACAGTCAAAGTTCAAATTAATAGACACAACACTTCCACTACTGAATTCCATCAGATTATACTAGTATATATCTTCAGGCAGGCCTACACCTATATCTCTTGTACCACTCAATAAATAATTGTTATGTTTGGCCAAATTTTCGATGAATTATTATATATATATATATGACCAATACATTTTTTTGGTGAAGAGTTAGGTCCAAAATTAAATAAGAGTAAATTAATTATCAGCCCATATATTAGTAGTATGTTATTATCATTATTCATATATATGCGTATATATATGGTAAATAATTAAATTTATGAGATTGGAGAATTAATTTGAATTAGTAGAATAGTATGCTACTCCCTACGAGGAAAACCCACATGCATGCATGGTGGGGGTCGGATCGTTCAGCAATTGACATGTAACAGATTTGCATGTTACAATTTACTATAGCTGCCCTAAATTTAGGGATAGAATATTTCTTTTTTACTGCATACTGTTTTTTTTGTAATCGGACTCTTTTTGTCAGAAAGAAAACCTATATAGTTTGACATGAAAGTACTAGACTAACTCAATTATATGCACTTTCATTTTCCAAAAAAATAATTTTAACTTTGAAAAAATCACCAACTTTTAATCAATCGACTTGAGTTTAGACATGATTGACATAAAATGTTTTAATAACGATATTACTACACGTTTGATCTGTAGTGTACGTGTTCAATATGTATCTATGTTACTAGCTACAAATTAATTATAAAAATGGAGGATATTGTCGAAACATTTTATAATTAAGATGTGGCTTAAACTAATTTGGGAATATCAAAGTTAGTGTAATTGTTGGCAGTTAACCTAATTAAATAAGATATGTGCCTGTTTGTACCTAATTAATAGTAGTAGTATTTAATTGTGTTGAAGTGTTTATGCTTAATTAATCTTTCATTAAATGTTAGAGGTTTCATAATTGCTGTACCGGCTGAACTGAATGGCGCTCTCTCACGTGTGCATTTATGCAAAATAAAACAGACGTAAAAGTTAATTATAAGTTTATAATGGCTGAACCGGTTTTAATATAAAAGTTTGACAAAATATACTAGATTATTAATATATTCGATATACATATATTTTTTTTTTTGATAAATAATTAAGCTTTGCTTATCAAGAATAAGAATTCCATAACAGAACTAAATATATGTACGAAGCGTTTGATATCACAATAGATGTAATCACTAATCAGGTTTCAACCCTCACGTTTTAACTGTATCGATGTAAAGAGACTTCAACTCTTGCCAACCAAACAATGATATTATTCGTTCCTTTAGCTAAATTTGTAGCATAATTACTGTATTACGTCTATTATTCACTTAAAAATCCAAACTTTTTTACATAGTACTCCCTCTGTCCCATAGTAGATGTCACACTTGGGAGATGGCACGAGATTTTATGAGATGTTATTTTGTGTGTTAAGTGGTGAGAGAATATATAATTTTATAATTGATGTGAGAAGGATCTTTTTTCAAAAGAAGAAATGTGACATTTTTTGTGGGACAAATTAAAAAGGAAAGTATGACATCTACCATGGGACTGAGGGAGTAGAATGAAACCCTCAGTATCTTTTATCCTATTTATCAATTATTTCTTTGAACACGCAGCCATCTTATAATCGTATAGGAGTACTATAGTATTTCGGAGGAATAAGTATTAATCTCTTTGTCCCAAAAAGATGACCCCTTCCTTGAGCGATATGAAATTTTATACAACGTTATTTTGGATGTTAAGTGTAGAAAATAAAATAATTAAGAGGGTAGGAATAAAGTAGAGATAAATGTGTTTCTATTTTTATTAATATGTTATCTTAGTTAGGACAAATCAAAAGAAAAATAAGTCATTTTTAATAGGACAGAGGGAGTATGAAGCAGTAAATAATTAGATGATGTACTATTATGATCTCCTTTTCTTGTACAATTACTAGCATGGGAATTGAAGCGCCACTTCATGGATATGCTCCTCTTCGCCTAGGATATTAATGCAAGCTAAATTTGTGTTTGGTGTTTTAAAGGTTTTTATTGCGGTTTTAATAGTTTCTTGCTTTAGTGATTGATTTTATTGAAAATGGACATCAATTTAATTAGGACTTTTGTTGATTTTTTTAATGGCAAATCCTTGACTGCTCTCATGAATAGTTTTGGTGTTTTAAGCATTTTCTTTTACGCTAAAGCATTAATTAAAAATTACTCCTAGTAATATTTTTTCACATCCGCCCCCCACATATAGCAATTCTAGCTTAGTCATGATTGAGATATGATCATGATCTGAATTGCACCGAAATGTCATAATTACTTCTCTAATCATACCAATCATAATGCAAATGTGGGTTCGCCCATAATTAATCTATTCAATATTTGTCTCAACACTACCGATTAAAAAAAGAAAAAAAAAACTCTATAAAAATGCCATCGCTAGCACCACTCGCAATATGATTCATTTCTACAAAAATCATCCCCAAAAATCCATTCTCTTTTTCTCCTCAAAACACACACACGCATTTTATTTTCTGCCAATGCCTATTCTGATAATCACCAAAAACAGTCTAATCAATACAAAAATATAGAACTATATATATATGACTGATGGAGGCCTTTAATTTTGACGGTGATTCCGGCAAATCCAACAGTTTTCCGGCGATATTTTGCGGCGTCGGTCAAATAAAAAAGCTGTTCCGCATTGCCGAGATCTTAACCGTACTGATCCTGCTGACGTGGACCTCATCTCGCCTTCCGTTCGCCGTCAGGATCTCCGGCGAGTATCTCCGGTGGCTCGTGAACATCGTCGTCAGCCATCTCTTCATCTTCTTCCTCAGCAATGCCATCGTCCTGATCCTCTTTTACAAATCGCGCAGCCTCTTCCTGCACCACGGATTTCACGATCATCGCGAAATCGAAGTCGATTTCTGCCAGGATTTCATCACCAGCGGCGCCTATTTCGCCGGATCGGAGGAGATCGCGTACGAGGACAAGCAGACGATTTTGGAGGTCACTAGAGTTAGGGCTCACCGGAGGAGCCGATCGGCGAATTTCAGGAGAGAGAAAAGCGGTGGTAATTGCGAGAGGCAGCTGCGGCGGTCGGAAACGGAATTGCGAAGGAGAGTGGAGGAGAAGAAGAAGGCGGCGGCCGCGGCGGAGGTGGTGGATGAATTGAGTAATGAGGATTTTCAGAGAGCGATTGAAGAATTTATAGCTAAGCAGATTAAGTTTCATCAAGAGGAGAAACTCACTATCGTGCTTCATGAATGCAACTGATCTAAGTAGTAATTTACAAGTTAATTATCTTATTTTCCCCTTAATTTCATACAGTATGATTTTTAAATACGTACTCATGACTTTCAAAAAATTTTAATTATCACTGTAATAAATAAAGCTTAAAAAGAAAAGCAAAAGACTAAATTAATTTATCATTCATTTAAGAACACTCCCTTTTACATTCTAAATTATTATTTTTAAAAATTTATCAACATAAGTAATTGCGTCTCAATTTTAATGTGTAAATAAGTTTTTTTTAGTGTATACTTAAAAATTAAAATTGTTAATACATGGAGTACCTAACAAAAATTAATGACGACAAATTAAATAGGATGATGCGTATTAATGTTAAAATTCTCGTCATGGCGTTGTACATTCAATTTCTGTGGACCAATATTAATTTATATATTAAAATTTTAAAAATAGGTATCGTAAGGTGTAACATCTGATAATGAGTGGCTAATCATCATTTAGAAAAACAAAATTATAACAGAAAAGTCGTTTCTGCAATGAATTACTATAACAGACTGAAAAAGGCTCATTATCGTTATTTCGATAACCATTTCGAAATGAAATGATTCCACATGTAACACAAGTAAAAAAGATGGAGTACTGTAATTACTGATTTACCGCATTATCTTTGAGCAAAAGTGGCTTTAACTTTTGGAAAATAGAGATTAGATTCTTCCTGAATTCAACTTTGTTGTCTTCTTTTCTGCCCCTTTTTCTCCATTGTTTTTCATTTTCCTCTTTCAATTTGTGAAGCATCATCATTAGCGTTCCACTTTGATAAATAATTGGGGTTTTTCCACAATTAATTTAGCTTATCACCAAGTACTAAAATAAGGTTAAAAGTATAAAGTGAGGCACGCCCAAAATTTTGTCAAACCTCTGGCTCTGCAGAAACAGAAATAGAAGATTATATAAATTCAAAATCAAGGCCCCCTTTCTAATTATAAATTCTTCTTTTTCTGCTCAATAATGTTAGTTGTGCTCTTTTTGAAGAAAGGAGGTATTGCAAAAATGTGTATATACATTGATAACACCATTAGTATAAATATATATGTATAAAATTAGTGGTAAATTTTTTACCCAAAAAAAAAATTAGTGATAAAATTCCTGGTAATTATACAATAATCTCTCATAATAAAATTCTTAATTACGGATCATATGTGCTCAGATAAATAACTCCCGTGCATGTAATTTAACGGATAATAACTCTGTGAAATAATTAGATATAATCAAAGTATGAGATGTTTTACTACACTCGAACAGTAGTACTCTATTACTACCTCAAGCACACATGGATGTATGTGAAAGCAACCTAAAATCACACATGCAAGCAATATAATTAATCGTCACAATTTAGTGAGAGCTAAGACAATAGAAGTAGAGGTTACACGATCCTTGGCCGTCTCTTGGTCCACTAATTTCCCATAAAGTTGGAATAACTTGTCCAAGATTCCATGTCCGAAGTGGTGAGCAATCATTGGTTCTTGTATGGATCTGACTGCCTTTGCCATTGCATGTCCATAGCTAATTGAATTTGAAGCTGCAGCATCTCTATCCATTTGGAACTTGTGAATCACCTCAATCTTGAAACCCCCTTGTTTCCTAACTTCATCTTCCAACTCTTCCATTGATGGTGCATAGAAGTTCACCTCATAAGATTCCAATCTCTCCACCTCAACTTCACCCTACACCATGATCATGACTATATTCTCAGATATTCATATATACACAACTCAATTAGCTACATCAATTAAACCAATTAATTAATTACCTGGTCAACAAGGGTGGCTAGAGATTGGTAGAGAAGTTCCCATAACAAAGAAATCCCCCTATCCACATGACAAGGCCCCTCTCTCCCCAACAATATTAGCACCATTTTCCCACCATTCACAACCTCTTCACACCTTGATTTAAGGAACAATGAAAAGTCCTCTTGAAATTGCTTGTAATATGCTTCACACACTCCATTTTCGCTCCTTGCAGATATATAAATACTCTTTCTATTCATCGACCTATTTTCGTCATCATAAATTTCTAAAGGAACCTGAATTCAACCATAAAATCAATGTGACACTCTGATCCTTAACAACGTACACCATTCCAGTTGATTAAAACAAAGAATAAATCGCTATAAAATTCATGAATTTGGTTCATATTCTGTTCAATCCTGCGACTTTCCGAAACAATCAATTACTATCATAACTTTGACATTTTCTCAATTATCCCATCGATTTAGATTTGAGGAAAAACCAGCCAAAATACTTTAGTCTAATTTTATTCATTTTCATACTAAAATCAATAATTTTTGCAGAGACATATGTATCATGAATTTCGGCTTCCAAATCATACATAGTTTTTCTCGAAATCAAAATCAATGCGATAATTAAGAAAAATATCAAAATTATGCTATTTTTGAAATTGACTATGACCAAACTTCGTATTTTTTTCTGCAATTTATCCTAAAATAAAAGGTGAACAACTAACCCTGGAGAGCCAGTGGAGACTATATGAGGAATAGACCAAATGCAAGCAGTTGTCCGGGAAGATCCTGCCGTAGAAGGTGCCAGGAAAGCCGGCGACATAAACCCCGTGTTCCTTCCCGGCGTTGAGCTCCCGGTAGAATTCCGGCAAGGCCTGGAAAATTGCGTTGAAGTCGTTAGTGGGCAGATCGTTGAGGTAGATACGAAACTCCGGCGCCGCCTCCCCGATTTTCCGACAGGTTCCCTCGACGGCGGCGACGATCTCCTTAACGGTTGACAGAGTATTGGGCCCTGAAGAGCAGCCCATATCTGCAATCCCCATGCTCTTTGGCTTCGCTTCCATGATCAATTTCTCTATGCTTTCTAGGGTTATGTGCTTCACCGTTTCAGCTCCCTTTTTCTGCTTAATCAAATAACCACAACTCAATTGCTAAATTATTTAATTTTTTATCAATATGTGTGAATTGTAATTCATAGAAAGAAAAAGACCTGCAATGCAGAATTTTTGGGATAGCTGGTTTCGTCGAGGCCACCCTTCATGTGGAAAGCCTTTTCAAGATCCATGGTGAAATTGAGAGGGTTTTGAATGATGAGATGAATTTATAGGAAATAATTTAAGTGTACGAAGTGTGAGATGGGTTTTATAGTGGGATGAAATACGTATCATTGCCACTTCAAAACAAAGGAAAAATTGTTAAAGCCAAAGTTTTAGAGGTTTATCCAAGTATATCTTTAATGGGTTGACCTATCTATGCCATTTCAAAGAAAAAGGGAAATTTTACTAGAGTTGTGGATGACAGCATTTATTTTGTTGAAGAGTTGTGGTCTGTAGGTGAATAAATTTTACAAAATTTAGCAAAGAGTTACTAATAGTGGGAGGAATATTACACTTATCTTTGCCATTTCAAAGAAAAGGAAAAAGATTGTTAAACCGAGATCACACTCTTTTTCATTTGTAAACATGCTTTATAACATTTGTTGGAGATATTGTCGGTGTATAAATTATGCCTACTACTTTTACTTTTATAAATTATTAGTAAATAATTTTGATATAGGACTATTGGTTATTAATACCACGAATTATATGATTTTCTCATAAACATAGAATTTGATTGTAAAAAATTCATATACTATAAACTTTTCAACTTATACCACTACGGCCCACCTTCAAACTAATAATAATGTAGATCTCACTATATCCATTAACACAATTTTAACTATCATCTTAATAATGTAGATCTCATTATGCATTAGTTCTGTGCCGTCCCAAATATCCTTTTTTTTTTTTGGGACGGTGTTAGCCTTGGAATTTGTTGTTTGTTATTGATATTCAGACATTAGCTATATATCTTAATTGTTGTGATTAATTTATCTTTTTAAATTCTGACTTTTGGTAATTTATTCTACAGTAAAAAATTTGCAATTTAATTACTACTCCGTCGAGGTGATATGCTGGATGATGATGGTCTATTTAAGAGCATTGCAGATTAGGTTGATCAGTATTCTCAAGAAGGGTTTCATAATGGGTTGTAGGAGCTTACTCATTAGGCTTGATATATAGTGCATTTCTACCTATTTAGGAGGATGTTGGACAATGGACACGATGAGAATAGTTAAATGTTCCAATTATTTCAATATGTAAATCAATACAAATTAACTCGAGCATAAGGAATTTATATTTGTATACACACCTTCTAGTTTGTACAATGATAGTAATAGTACCGTCATCCAGAATTAGCAATACGTTTTGAAAATAGTAGTATGAAATTTAAAAGATATTAAGAAAGTTCAAAGGTTGCCTCGGGCATAAATTTGAATGAACCAGAAGATATTTAGATAAACAAGAAGAAATTTGGGAGAGAAATTAAACAACTTGAACCCTATTTTCACGAGGGCTAAATTTGGCTTGGAAACAACGTGATACTAAGTTATTTATAGCTTATCGAAATGTTGTTGCATTTTCCGTCTAGTTAGTCCACAAACAATTAAAGTACGAAGCAACAACATGTTGGGAAGAAAGTTGGAGTTTAAACTAGTTACGTTGATGATGATGATGATGAGTATATAAGTACTATATAGTGCAAGAAAGAATCGGTTCATGTGTGTAAATGGCAATGATTATTTGAAAGATCATGCAACTAATGATGAGATGTAATTGATGAAATTTTAGAAAAAAATGTTAGCCACAAATAAGAATAAGAGAATAATTGTATGGAATTAATGACACGTCATCTTCCATTTGAATAGAGGGTTTGATTCGATTAGAGTTGCAAAACAACTAGTAATTAAAATGGTCGCCAAATTAAACCCCTCTACTTTTAGAAAGGATTATCATATCTGATGGATTTGACATGCATACAAGATTATCAGATGCCTCTGTTTTTAATAATCCATATATTGTCTTTAACAACAAAATATGACACTCATCTTTCAAAGTTTCAGTTATAAGTAAACTCTCCTCTAGTTAAAAAAGTGAAATCATTTATTTATTCAAAATCATAATACCTAAGTTTTATTAAAGTCGGTGAACAATCTCTTATGGGACAAAATGAGTATTTATTTGGATTGTCAACTATCACTTCAAGAACTCGAATCATATATCAATACCAAAACATATTAAATGGAAGTACATAACACTTGCACCATGGAATTTAACAACAAAAAGTTAAATAATCTAAAAAGTACAAATATCCCCTCGAAACTCGGTACAAATTTCAACATTGAACACTATATCTGATTCGAGGCATCCCTATTCACTAAATATGTCAGTCAAATTTATAAAGCCCAAGATTATGGTCCATGAAATAAATTCTTGTGCTTTGTACACCCAACCCGGCTCACATAAAAAACATTATTTTCATAAATCAAATTGAGGAGCTTTATACACATTTCTCATCTATTCTATCAGCTAAATTCTCTCATCTATTTTCTCATCAATTCTCATCTATTCTCTCATCTATTCTCTCATCTTTTTTCTCATATTCTTTCATCTAAATTCCCACCACACTACACAATGTCTGACTCCGGCGATCATCCCTCCGGCTCCTGCGATTGGAACCACGATTGGTTCTCATGTTCCGGGTGGCTACCGGCCTTACCTGGCGGACGACCAAGATGCCCCCGATGGGCGATACGAGTGGGCACCCGAACTCGGATTGAGAGGGAGCGGCAGCTCTGCTCCTACTCCTACTTCTACTCCTATCCCTACTCCTCCTACTCATGGTACCCGCACCCTGTACACTCCATGATGAGATGATGCAGATGTTCAAACCCTACTTGGCAGTCTCTGAAGATCCGTACGTTGGCACGAACCAAAGCGGAGAAACGTTTTGGTGGCGCTTCACTCGTATGTACAATGAAAACCGACCGGAGGGAACCATCTATCGCAATGATAGTATGGTGCGCAATGCCATCTTCAGAGCCAACGACGCAATCGGTAAGTTTCAGGGGTATTACCTCCAGGAAGAGTGGTCGACGGGGAGCGGCAAGAGTGAGCTCGACATCATCAGTGCCGCCTTGGCGAACTACCAATCCTTGAACTTGAAGCCGTTCAAGTAACTCAGCTTATGGCAGGAGGCGCGCCGTCATGAGAAGTATAGGGGTGGCGTAGTAGCATCCTCCTCCAACTCCTCTAGCAAACGGTCGACGTCGGTAGCCCTATCCGACGGCGCCTCCGATGATTTGGCTACCCAGCTTGCTGGAACTAACTTGGATAGCCCCGACGCTGGCCCGATCAGTTCCCGCCGGCCGCAAGGAAGGAAGAAGGCGACAGCCAACCGCCGTCGCGCCCCGACTCCATCCGCCCCAGCTCCCGCTCCCGCTCCCGCTCCCTTTGTGCCACCTCAACCCCCGACCAACTCGTTGTGCGCCCTCTTGGGTCAACTCAATGCGACCGATAGGTCTAACATGACTCCCGACCAAATCGTGCGTGTTGTGTCAGGTCAACACGACACGATAACAACACATATATGACACAACACGATAACAACACTATAATAACAATATTATAATATATTAATATTATTTATAATATGAAGATTTTAATTTTTCATTTTAAATTTTAAAATTTTAAAATTTTTAAAATAAATAAAAAATAAAATTAATGTTATATATACTTAACGTGTAACACGAACACGACACGAAATAATATTTTAGTATATTTAACGTGTAACACGAACACGACACGAAATTTTCGTGTCGTTATCGTGTCGACACGATAAGGACACGAACCCAATAAGCTTTGACACATACCCATTAATTTCGTGTGGGTTCGTGTCGTGTTATCGTGTCGTGCCAAAAATTGCAGCCCTAATTGGGGATAGAGGATTAGTCTTCCACGGGGATATTTTTTAGTCTTTAATTATGTAATTTTTAATTTGTAGGATTTTAATTATGTATTTTTTATTTTCTAGGATTTTAATTATGTATTTTTATTTTTTAGGATTTTAATTATGTGATTTTTATTTTTTTAGGATTTAATTATGTATTTTTTTATATTTTAATGTATTTTTATATTGTAGAAATGGTTTAAGTAATTGAAGTATTTAAATTGAATAATAGAATGGTGGGACCCTTGAGCCTGTCCTTGCGGAAGAGCATGGATGTGGATGTTGTGCTCTTGCCTATGGACAAGGAGTAAAAGTGGGTCCGGGCCCACCTTCGTGCTCTTATTTAAGAGCACGGATATGGATGCTCTAAACTCCTGGGAATGTTGGGTGCAATCACGCAACTTGGACAATTAAGAGAGATTCAGCAAGCAAATTACAAATAAGCATAACAGGTGATTGCACATAAACACTATTGTGAAACAAATGACTAAAATTTGAATTGACAAGGCGGAAAAGTAAACTATACTACTTGTCAATCAAATATGAGTGGACTATTTGATATCTTTCTCTTTAAATAAGATCTCAATTCCAGTGACGGTTTCATTAGATATCTTACACAACTAGAATTCCTCTTTTTTCCGATCCAGTTCCTCCATCACTGCGAACCCCAGTTAGATTCAGGCATGCTAGCTTTTTAGTTATTGAGAGAGCCCAAGTACTCTCTTTCGGATTTAGGAAACAACTCTCAGCTACCACATTTGCACATTTAGATGCTACTATCGCACTATCAAGAGGATTAGCTGCCAAAGGGATCTATCCAACAGTAGATCCTTTAGATTCAACCTCAACCATGCTTCAACCTTGGATCGTTGGTGAGGAACATTATGAAACTGCGAAAAGAGTTAAGCAAATTCGAAGGAACTGGAGTTACATCCCCTTTCCATTCAGAGTGAACAACAGTCATTGAAAAAGTAGAAAAAAAACATCTCACACAAACAGACATCGGGAGAAACAATAGTCTACCTAACTCATATTAGTATATTCTTAGGATGAAAAATTCCGTTACTAGAAAATTCACATATTATGACATGTATAAAAGCAACTAGAAAACTATTATCTTGACACTTTAGGTGTAATGGCACTTATTGCACTGTGTGAGGAAAAAAAGTATGATAACAAGCAAAATGCGAAGATAATTTCTTCTCTGTTACACTAAAAAAGTGTAAAGAAAAAACTCTTGTCATCACAATGTATAGTGTCACAAACTATTCTTTTAAACTACACTATATAAATGCACAAAAATTTACAAATAAACCCCACAAATATATATAATTACTACTTCCCACGTATATTTATTTGATTTATACTTTTGACCTACAAATTGCTATAATTTGTATTTTCATCCTATAAATATTTACAAATTATATTTAGTCCTTCAAATTTTAATATTTACATATTTGTTAAATATATAATTATATTTCCACTTTCAATGTAAAAACAAAATTTATATAAACAACTAATTCAAATAAAATGCTAAATTTGAATAACAAAAATATCTTACATCAAAAACCTACATGCATAAATAGTAGTAGTACTAATAATTGAGGTCCAAATATTTCTAAAAGTGCAACACATATTTGAAACATAACACTTCAGCCTTGCAAATCTGCCAACTTGCAAATATGCAATAGAGAACAGAATTAGCAGCATTAAATAACAGAAACAAGCACATAATCAACAACTCATCATCTTTACTATGTGTGGCCATCACCTCTCTCTCTCTCCATATTCTTTGCACATGGGATAAATTAATGGCAATGGTAAATTTTGAAGTAAGAAAATTAGTAGTAGTAAACCTTTGTAAATTAATGCATATGCAAAAATAAAAATTCTACGACTTTGAATGATAAGTTAATTTTCGTACCTCATTAGAATAGACAGAAGTGAATCAGAAATAATTAGTAGCTACAGCGAATGCACAAAGTATTGATCACATTGCTTTTTTAATAAAGAACAAAGAAAATTATAGTGTAGATAATAAAAGATCCATCCTGTGAATAACATAAGGCAAAGAATCAGGAATATCAAAGTTTATAGATGTGACTAAATCGAAGATTTAAAGAGGGTTATTAGACCAAATAAACAGTGCATTTGTTCTCACTTTTTTCACCGTTGTGTCACCATCCATTAGAATACATATTATAACAACTGAAAACTAATCATAGGCATTAATGAAAATCTATAAAATAACTACAAAAAATAGTATACTATAATATCCGCATACAAAGGCTAGGCAAAAACAATACATGCTCTTATCTAGTGAATTAAAATACAAATATCCAACTGAGATTGAATGCAATAATAGTAAGTCCACACACAAAGAGAATGCAAATATCCACCGTAGTAGTATAAATCAAGACAAGTATAAACAGTATAATTAGTAATCAAATTTAGAGCACCTGTCATCTAAATGTGGATCGAGAAATCATAAACATCCAATGGATGTCACTCAGTAGGTGTCACCTGCATGTATAGGACTGGTGTGAATTATGAATCAAACTGAAATGCATTTGTTAATTATAAGTTATAAATAGAATATACAAAGCTATAAGCCAAGCAATTATATGACCAAGTATTTGGGAAAGCTCTTGAAAGTTATCATAGGGCCTGATCAATTGCTCCTTGGGTTCGATCACGGCTATGACACATATCTCACACCAATTCAATCCAAACATTTGTCTGCCTACTCTTGTAGTTGAATTGATGCTATGAATAAATCCCTCAGCAATAATTTTTTGGGTGAGAAGACTCCTTAGAGAAATATATGTCTTAACCTCCAAGAAAACAAATAGATTAATAACCATTTTTAATATGTACTCCCTCCGTCCCATTGAAGATGACCCATTTTCCTTTTTGGTCTGTCCCAATCAAGATGACTCATTACTTAAAATGGAAATTCTTTTATCTCTACTTTATTCCCTCTCTCTTACTTTACTCTCCCCACTTAACACACAAAATAAAGTTGCATAAAATCCTGTGCCGCCCAAGGAAAGGGTCATCTTCCTTGGGACGGAAGGAGTAATATATTTCAAAACTATAGAAAAAAAAAACAAAGATACCAGATCAGCTTGAGTTGTAGCCTGTGATGAGAGAGATTCAGAATTTGTCACATCTCGCCTTACGTCTGCTTGCGAAGCTTGAGGTCTTTGTTTTGCCACAAGCATGGCTTCTAGTCGTGCAATTTTATCTTTATACTCTATTAACGAACGGTCCGATGTGCTTCTTGGTGTTCCACTCCACACGTCTGTGGGATACACTCCCTTACCCATCATCCTTACATGACTTGGTTTGTCTTTTCCCATTATTTGGGCAAATATGTCATTTGGAGCAATTTGATATTCGGCACCTTCGGGAAGTTGACTACCACGTTCGACCATTGCTGCCTGTTCACAAAATTATAAAAATTAATGTACACAATGAAACTGCATAATATATTCCATACAATGGGAAAATGTAATGAAACATACAATTTTAGTTGATACGTCATCACTCGTGTTTCCACTCGAAGGAACAAAACAGGAACCAAAACGTTAAACACGGGTTGGGCATCATCTGTGTTCCTTTGTCTAGGAATATGTATATTGTTAGGATACTAATATGTCATAAAAATAATGATGAAATTAAACATTGAAAAAAGAAAACATTACCAATTTTTCTTTAACTTGTGCAAATGACATCTTTCATGTTCTTTGATTCATTAACTTCTTTGCTCGAGCTTTTTGGTTTCTCTTACTTATATTCTAATAGCAAGTCAAAAATCAAAAAGCTTAGATTCATAGCTTAAATAAAATATCATTACATAGAGAAAAACTAGAATAAACCTTTGCATTTTCCGTTCTCTAGTAAGCAAGACAATTGATCCATTGATCTTCCAAAACTCAGTCATCCTTGTCATGTATTAAATGCTCGATAGGTACGTCAGCCCAATACCTTGTTTTCAAATAATGCTTCCAACTTCTCCATTTAACTCCGATAGAGGCCACGACCCATTTCTCATCAATGATAGGGATAGTGAATCGTGCCTTATATAAAGACATATATTGTTATAACTAGGTATATATAATTGCCAATGGTATGTTCAAAAAAGTACTCTTAGCAAAACTAGATCCAACGATTTAAACCACATGCAAGAACACATATATGTGTCAGCTTCAGCAAGTATTAGGTACTAAATATATGTGATAATAGGATTACCATGAAAAGTGAGCATTTAAAAGTCAGGTCAATGCACGTCAAAACATATGCCACATGTTAAATAACATAACAAATGCTTAACAAATGTAGTAAACGAGAAAGCTAACTTAGTCCAAAAGCATAGAAGGATTAAAGAGCATGATAAATTAAATAAACTACACTCTTTTGAAATTTTATTACCTTTACGAATTCGAGCATGTCATCTTTTTTCCCCTTCGGCATGGCACGCCAATTATTAACATCTAATGGACAATATCTACCATTTCTTCCAATTGAACCTAAGAAATGGCAAAGCTTGCTCTTTTCACCACCTATAGACTGACCAAACTCATTATACTCGACAGAAATGAGTGGTAGGTTTTGAGGGCGGCCCCAAATATCTGACATATAGGTAGGGCCTCTGTTTTCCTTTCCAATAGTTTCATGTCTCGATGCACTACCTTTAAGCAAAAAAATATATGATTAGTCTATTATCTAAAAGATTAAGGAGCTTATTAGAGTGTGTGATTGCCCATTACTATCCTCCTCTTCTTCTTCGATGTCAACACGTATATCCTCATTTGGTAATGGTGGTACACTCCTATGGATATGGTTCGAATATGTGACCATATTTACAGTTTCTTTATTTCTGCTCATTGTTGTCTTAGTTATAAAACCTGCTAATCATTATAAAAATTCATATTAAAAATATTTGTTAACTACGTAGAAGTATATTGCGTTAAACAAAAAAGATCAACTTAATCTGGCTGATTTAAATTTTCACAAGGATTACAAAAATTACTAGTAAAGAATGAAGTTTTTAACATGTGGTACTATATTTTTGAGACATCTGAAATAAAATATTATATTATGTCATTGGAACGGATGATTGATGATTATAACTCTATTATTGAAACTCAGTTAATGGTGAAAGGCCTCTCAAGTTAACCACTACTAGAGATAGCAATGGATCTACTAAATCCTAATTCGACGGGTTTAGAATTTAACTAGACAAAGTACTAAAAATAGGAAGAAAATTTAGAATTTAATAATTCTTCAATGAGATTATTGAGATTACAGTGCGGCAAAAATGGAGTTTAGGGGTGGAATGATTTGAATCTGGATGTTATATTGTTGTCAGAATAAATCTATTAGATTCTATTTAATTTCACTATTTAATCGAAACATAAAATGATTTTCCTTCCCTACAATCACCTAGAAGCCGAGCATTTTCTTTACCTTCACTAGATGTAAACCTTTGAGTGACATATTCCTTTCCTCCTGTAAACGAGCACTTTTTAAATCTGCTTCCCTCCTTTAGAAGCTATATGTAACTACATACATTGGAGTGAAAGTAAGTAAAGACAACAGCTGGTAAAATGATATAGTGAAACTTGAGATCATTTCATTAAACACTTGGGGAGTAAAATAAAAATTACTTTAAACTTGATCACATCGCATAATAAAATTCATTTGAAACCTATGGTATGTGATTAAAACATAAAATCTATGTTAACAACAGTAGATTATCATTCCCTTTAATATATTACATCGTTCGTTTTGAAAATAATTTCATTGAAAAAACTCACCTTGCAAGAATCAATGGTAGGTCTCAACTTGATTTTCTTCTCGTTCTTGTTCTCTTTGCTAAACTATAGATAATTGTGAGTTCCTGAATTTGCTTGGAGTTGTGGGAGGAGTGGACGGTTGTAAGATCCATGTTTAATTTGGCGCTTAATGTATCTCCTGCTCAATCCCTAATCTAGCATCCCTAATTTATTCTTCTAATTTATGAAACTGTTGAATGGAGTGATTGTAAATACATCTAATACAATTATTGCATTATCATTCACAGTTTCATTCCTCAATGATCAATTAAACTTTGACTCCACGTATTCAGCTAAATACAAAGAACAAAATGTCAAACATTCTTCTACTAGATATCCCCAAGCGATTGAACCTTCATTTGCTCCTATTCCGCATATAGGATTTCAATGGGCCTAAATATCTGTTTAAGAAAAAAAAATATGCATTATGTTTTACAAATATTTTAAGGAGTTCATCATTCAAAAAATATCATTAACAATATAAATTTTCATAAATTCCTCTCTATAGGATACATCCAACGATAATGAACGGGCCCACACAACTTCACTTCTGTTGCCAAATGTATAGTCAAGTGCACCATTACATTGAAAAATGATGGTGGAAATATCTTCTATAATTGACAAAGTACCACAACAATATCTTTCTCTAATCGAATGACATCAGCGGGACAAATTACTTTGGAACAGAGTTCTCTAAAGTACTCACTGAGCTTAATTAAAGGTGCACGTACGGTATTGGAGAGTGTGTCGCAAGGCTATAAGCAACAATTGTTGCATCATAACATGATAGTCATGACTTTTCAAGCCTAACAATTTTGGCGGCTTTAGCTGAACACACCTTGAGATGTTTGATGCATAACCATTAGGAACTTTAATATTTTTTAAAACCTGACAAAATGTTGTCCTCTCCTTTTTGCCCATTGTAAAAGCTGCTGCGAGTAAATAAAATTTATCAGGTCCTTTTGAAATTGGATGAAGTTCAGGCCTAATACCCATTCATTCAAAGTCTTGGCGCGATTCATAATTATCTTTAGACTTACCGTCTACATCCAATAATGTGCTGCAAATACTCTCACAAACATTTTTCTCTGTATGCATGACATCGAGATTGTGGCGGACAACATTATCTTTTCAGTATGGCAACTCAAAGAATATACTCTCTTTTTTCCAACCGAAAAGCTTTGGATTACCTTTAACTTGCTTACCAAACTTAATTGTGAAGTCTTTAAGCTCATCCATCACCATATTACCAGATTGTCATTGTGGTGTTTCTCCATGCTCAATCGTTCCATCAAAGAGTCGTCTGTTCTTCCAAAACTCATGTTCTTTAGGTAGAAATCTCCGATGCCCCATGTAGCAATACTTCCCACCGTGTTTCAGTCTAAGAGAGTGTGTTTCTTTGTTACAAACTGGGCATGCAAATTCACCTTGGGTACTCCATCCAGATAAATATGCATATCCCGAAAAATCACTAATTGTCCATAACAATGAAACGCGTAATTGGAAATTTTGCTTTTCTGAGGCACCGTATGTTTCAACCCATACTTCCCACAAATCTTTTAGATCCGCAATTAGGGGCAACAAATAGATATCAATATTATTCCCAAGAGCTAATGGATCAAGAATCAATAGAGATAACATAAGATAAGGCTCTTTAATGCACATCCATGGAGGAAGATTATAGAGAAACAATATGACAGGCCATGTGCTGTGTGACACACTCATATTTTTGAAAGGATTAATTCCATCTAATGCCAATCCCAATCGAACATTGCGAGATTCCTGAGCAAAACTGGGATGCAAGGTATCAAATGTGTTCCATGCTGGGGAATCGGCAGGGTGTCTCATATACCCATCCTTCGTACGATTTTCAGCATGCCATCTCATGTGAGATGCCGTCTTTGTAGATATGAACAATCTTTGCAACCTTGGTTTGACTGGAAAATACCACAATACCTTTTGAGTGATCTTTCTTTTCTCACCCGTGGGATCTGCATCTGAAGTACGCCATCTTAGCTGATGACATGTGTCACATGAGGTTCGTCTTTCATTTGTCCCCCAATACAGAGTACACTCATTTTGACACGCATCTATTTTTTCATAACCAAGTCCTAGTTCTTTCATCAATTTCTCGGCTTCATAGTAAGACTTCGGTAGATCAACCATGGCATCTGGAAAAGCTTCTCTTAATAATTCCAAAAGCATATCAAATACTTTATTGTTTCAAACTCTCAATACACTTTAAGTGCAACAAACGGATTGTGAATGAGAGTTTTGAGAATTTAACACATCCTTCAAACAAAAACAATGGTTGTTGTGAACCATCAATCAACTTATAAAATTCTCTTGTTTGTCCATTAACAATTTCTGCATCTATATGAGATCTTGTATGTTCTTCTGTATATCCACCTTTATTTGGAACTCCAAAGGCATCATGAACTAAACCTTGCATATCATCATCACCCAAATTATGTTGGTTGTCAAACCTAGATGAGTGACTACTAGGAAGTTCTCCATGAGCTATCCATTGGGTGTACCTTGGAATATATCCATCGACCGTCAAATGTTCAAATGCCTCATCTCTACTCACGGATATACCGACCCCACAACGTTTGCATGGACATAATATCTTATCTTTCATGCTTGCATTGCGAAAAGCATAGTCCAAAAAATATTCAAGTCCATTTTGGTATTCTATTGTCATTCTTGACTTTGTCATCCAACTTCTATCCAGATTGTTTTAATAAATTCCACCAAGCATATATATATAATAAATTAAATATAGATAATTAACTTAGTAAATTAGAAAATGGATTGTAAAATAACCCAAAAAAAAATATGTAATCACGTTGTAAGATTAGTCATGTTCAAATCAACCAACACATATGAAATTTATTAGCAAACTAAGTGCACAAAATCCACTTGTTTGCATTCTATAACAAAACACTAAAATGATCTAATTATCCTCTCCATTCAGTACAATAGACATTGTTTGGTGTGCCTATTTATTTTTCAACATATGAGGACCACAAAAGCAATGTATGTTAGGATGTGTTTCATGTATAGCTCTAGTAATTTTGTTTACTCAAATTTCTCTATTTTGCTTGAACAAAAATTCTAGTGGCTCTAAAAAAAATTTGTAGAGAGGAAAATTTAGACTATAGTGCAAATGTATTATGGTTGATTTCAGATTCAAGTTCAAGATTCAAATATACATAGAACATTAATTAGCAAGGAAACACTTTTGCAACAGAAAAAACTACAAAAGGCTAAATTAATTAGTAGGATAGGTAATCTTTTATATGATTTAACACAAGAGAACGATGGGATGCTGACCTGTGAAAGAAAAGGCAAAGAACAATGAACGATAAGATAAAATACTAAGTATATACAAACATTTTTATTCTGGTTGTGCTCTAATTTACAAGTAGTTATGATATTTATTAGTGAAGTAGCTAGAAATATGTTATATGTAAAAAGAACTATTATATGGAGTGAAAAGCAAAAGATAACTAATGGAAATAAAATAACAAAGAAGCAATCCTCTTAACGAGGCCGTGGTGGACTGCCGTTCACAAAATTTGATCCCGTGGATACATTTATTCAATCTCGAAAGGAGGTATTTATACGAAATTACAGACTCCTAATTGATAAAGACTCTGCAAATTAAAATCTTTGGCTAGGAAGAATAATTGATAACAAAAGGATAAACTAAATCTAAAAGGTTACTACTACTACCTAAACATAATCGCAAGAACTCCTACTAACAAGGACATTGAAATAAATCTACTAATAAATCAAATCTAAAAGATAATAGAGGATATTTATTCTTATTGATCGATATCAAACTAAACAAAATGTCATAATTAATATCAAGCTTTATTGTACCTAGATCAACCATTCAACCACATTATATTTATTTGATTATACAATAAGCAGTTGAGTTTCTTCTGGTTGAGAAACTCCCATGCAATCAAAATAATTATCATAGAAATTCTTATAAAAAAAGCTGCAGAAACAAACTTAAATTGACAAGCTAGGATTATTTTGGAGGGATTTAGGATCAAGGGAAGATGATAACTGAGAGAGAAGACAAAGCGCAACACTGCCATGGCGGCACAACAACCCTTGGTCGAGATAGAGCACACAAGAAGAGAGAGATTGGATTCTTTCAAACTCAAATAGATTGACAGATGTCCAGAATGATAGAGCCGCAGGGATGAGAAAGACAAGAACAGTGAGGTGATCAAGAGCGATTATTTAGTATTGTAATTTTCACAATTTGGTGAGGTGATACAGCGGCAGCAAGGAAGAGATGATTGTGATTCTGGTAAGACCACCCCCATTGGTGACTTTGAAATGGAGGTGGAGCATATAAGACAAAATAGGAAGCAATAAAAATAAAGCAAAAATGAAATTACCCAACCCAACCCAACCCCCAATTTCAAGGCTTGTCAGCCGACCCAACCAAAAGTGGAGGCCAAAGGACACATGTCGATTTTTCATTGGCTCCATGTATTATTATTTTTACTTTTTTTATTTACTATTAATTATTGATTAATCACTACTTTATTTAATTATATAGTACATGTTTTAGATGTGTATTCTATAAATATGAAATCTAAATATTTTAGATAATCATCTTTTGAATATTTTGAACATTGTGAATTTATGAAAATTTTATTACTTTAAGTTATTAATTTTAATTTATTTAATTACTATTATTTTTGTCTTTATATATCATTTCAAAACTCATGTGAATTATTCTTCCAAACATTCATGTGAGCCCCTTTTCTGAAAAATTCACGTGAACTAGTTCATTTTATTTATGATTAATTGTTATTTTTTTATTATTTCTTTATTATTTGCTATTTTTTTATTGTGCTTCATTTTTTCTATATATATCCCACTAAGCATGCAAAACTCTTCACAAACAAATAACTTTCTTTTCATTCTTGTTTTGATAAATTTGGTTTCATGGATCCAAATTATCCAGACCATCAAAACTCTTCACAAACAAATTATCGTCCTTATTTCCCAAACCATCAAAATTCTCAAAATTATCAACAATTATCAGAATATCGAAACTCCCAATTTTTTGATTTAAGTTTAATATGTTTAGATTAGAGTTTGCAAGTTGAATAATTTGAAGTTTGCCTCAAGTAATATTTACCATCTTTTATAATGTTATTGTAAGATAATTTTGATTTAATTAATTGAAATTTTAATATTTGGTTTACTATGCCCTTCGTCCCTAAAAATTTGTCACATTTTATTTCTATGTAGGGATGGACGGAGTATATTTTTATATATGTATAACTAAAAATTCATCCCTTATTCGTGATTTTTTATTTACGGTATCTTACTTTAGCTCTTGTTTGGTTTGAAAAACTATTAAAAAAAGTTAATGAAAAAATTTAATAAAAATTAAGTCATATTTATATATTACTCCCTCCGTCCCGACTAAGATGACACATTGCTTAGCCGGCACGGGATTTTAGAAGTTATTGGTTAAAGTGTTTAGTTGGAGAGAGAGAAGATGGGTGTATGTATTAAAGTAGAGAGATGAAGATAGATGGATATTTTAATAGGAGTGAGAAAAAGTGGTTGGGTGTATTAATTGGAGAGAGAAAGTTACCAAAAAAGTAAATGTGTCATCTTAATTGGGACAAACTAAAAAGGAAAACGTGTCATCTTAAGCGGGACGGAGGGAGAAATATTAATAAAATGTAATAAGAGTTGTTAGTGGAATATGTAGTCCAATTATTAAAAATAATAAAAAGAGTAAATGCTATAGTTTCCTAAGACGAACGAAAAAGGATATACGAAGTATTTGCAGATGGAAGAAGTATAATGCTGCCATAATTTTTTTCTACGTCCGCTACTGTAATCAGTCACATCTACACATGCAAATCCGTTCTCCTCCCATCCCATTAAAAATGAAATAATTATCTTTTTGAGTTGTCCTATTAAAAATGAAACATTTTCTAAAATAGACACAACATTATCTCTCTTTTTCATCTCTCTTATTCTATTCTATCTTCATTAACTCATAAAACAACACTGCACAAAAATCTCGCGGCGATAAGCAAATGTTTCATACTTATAGCATAAAAATGAACCAAAATGAGTGACACAATTCAACTTATCACTAATGCAAAAAAGTATTTTGATCGAACAGCAGGAATATACTAGCCCAGCTTAGAGTCGAGATAGGTTAAATTGAGCTCACATTTAGCTATTCAAGTAATGGTTTTAAGTTCAAAATATTTTACTATTGGCAACATTAGTATATATTTATCGAGTTATTATAAATAAAAAAATTATTTAGTCACAAATTGATTGTATTAAAACTCGAGCGTAATTAATGATATTTATAAATTTATAAATATAATTAATTGGCTCCAGCAACTGTAAATCACTGTATGAAATATACACACTCAGCTCAACTACCAACCCCCTCACATTCACAGATTTCGTTTGAGGTTTCATCAATGGACGATTTGAGGAACAACAACATTATGCAAGTATTCTGCATTGGCACAGCTGACACGAAGCTTGATGAGATTCGATTCCTCGCTCAGTCAATTCGAGACAATCTCAACCTTTTTTACGCTAATTCTTCCTCAAAGGTTTTAATTTCTACTCATTTATTACCATTTTTGTTACTTTTCCAAAAATTCGTGGTTACAAAGTACGGTTTAGATCTCAAAATGTTTTTTTTCTGTGTACGGAAGATGAATTAGATTTTTTTTATTTGTAGATTTGAGGTGTATGATCCGTAGAATTGAGAAGTGTATTGGGGATTTTGGTTTGTTACTCACTTGATGCTGTTTTAAATCTGACATTTCTGTTCTACTATTAGTTTTGAACTTGATTGTTGTTATTTTATTCTGCCGTTTGATTTCGATCAATATGAACTTGTTTTGTCAGTTTGTTGTGATGGATGCTGATATTTTGGTGGATATGGATTGATTCCATGTGATTTTGTGGGTGTGCAGCTTGTGGTGACTGTGGTAGATGTATCAGCTGGTCAAAAAGTTATCGAGAGTTGTGATGATTTTGATTTTGTGTCGAGAAGAGACGTCCTCTCCTGCTGTGCTGAAGCAGGGGTGCATGGTAATCAGCTTCCTGATGATAGAGGCAAAGCTATTGCTGTGATGAATAAAGCTCTTCAGGCTTTCCTCTGCAAGGCTCATGCGGATCGAGTTCTTGCTGGAGTTATTGGGCTTGGAGGAAGTGGGGGGACGTCGTTAATTTCCTCTGCCTTCAGGTCACTACCTCTTGGAATCCCAAAGCTGATTGTGTCAACTGTGGCTAGTGGTCAGACTGAACCTTATGTGGGAACATCGGATTTGGTGTTGTTTCCATCAGTGGTTGACATTTGTGGCATTAATAATGTGAGTAGAGTTGTGTTGTATAACGCTGCTTCTGCGTTGGCTGGAATGGTGATTGGACATCTGGATTCCAAAGCATCTGCTGCTACTGCTTCTCAGAAGGGTACGGTTGGTTTAACTATGTTTGGGGTTACAACTCCGTGTGTCAATGCTGTCAAAGACAGGTTGGCTCGAGAAGGGTATGAGACCTTGGTCTTTCATGCTACTGGGGTTGGGGGGAGAGCTATGGAGGATCTAGTTAGAGGTGGATTTATACAGGTATTTTTACCTCCAGTGTTTCCATTTATGTATCTTGAAAACATATATCCAAATAAACTCTTACCATAACTGAAACTATTGTAACTATTGGCTATCTAACTTTCTAATTCTCTCTTATTTGCTTCTTCCTGTCACGTAGGGGGTTTTGGATATTACAACAACTGAGGTGGCAGATTACATTGTCGGAGGTGTCATGGCATGTGATCCCTCCCGCTTTGATGCCATCATAGAGAAAAAAATACCTTTAGTTCTCAGTGTTGGAGCATTGGATATGGTGAATTTTGGATCCAAAGACACTGTACCTTCTAAGTTTCAGCAAAGAAGGTTGTATGAACACAATGAACAGGTGATGGTTTTCCCTCACCCTGTTTGTCTTTTTCTCTCTATAATCTCGTATATTTCACAAATTTTGTAATCTAATTAAACTATAAGCCTCTGACCCTTACTTTCCAAAGCCCCATCATATGATAGTTTTGGGGTCATGCATGTGAAAATAGCGTCCTTAGCTGCTGCCTCCAATAGCAGAGTTGTTTATCAAAGAAGTTGTAGAACAGTGGACGTTGATGAGTTACAATAATCTATTTGGGTGTCCACGGTCCAATTTTCCTAAGCTGTACTTTTCATGACTGTCTACCTTTTTTCCCAGGTTACATTGATGCGAACGACAGTGGACGAAAATAAGAAAGTTGCTGCATTTATTGCAGAAAAGTTGAATAAGTCCTCATCTAAAGTTCGAGTTTGCCTGCCAAAGATGGGTGTATCGGCATTGGATGCACCTGGGAAGGCATTTCATGATCCTGTTGCTACCGATACACTTATACAGGAAATGCAGAGGCTAATTCAAACAAGTGAAAGTCGTCAGGTTCTATCACTGCTTAACATGCCATGTATGATGATCAAGATTTTGCATTTGCTGCAGTATGTAACGCTAATTTTGTTTGTTGACAGATTAAGGTTTTGCCACAACATATTAATGACCCTGAGTTTGCAAATGCTCTAGTGGACTCGTTCTTGGAGATCTCTACAAATATTAATGATATTAATAGTCATCCTGTTCATGAATCTATCCAACAAACTCAAAGAAAAACTTCTTCCAGTGTGACAAGTTCCCAGAATATCATTCCCGTTTCATATACCTTGAGCAACTTCCCTGATGCAAAACCAGGTTATTTTCCTTCTTACCTTCTCCCCGCTTGAATTAGTATAATTTTTTCACATCAACAAGTGTTGGGACTATTCAATTGGACTAACTAAAATTGTGGGACAAAATCAAGTTCTTTTTTCACTTCTGTACAAAATGCCTGTTGCATTTCATTCTTCTGTTTTTTTGATTGAATTACGCAATGTTGGTTTACTGGATCAGAAACACTGGAACAAACACGAAAGATTCTCCAAAAATTGAAATATCAAATAAAAGAGGGCAAACCCATCATTGGTGCTGGAGCTGGGACGGGCATATCAGCCAAGTTTGAGGAAGTTGGTGGAGTTGATATGATCATCGTGTACAACTCAGGACGGTTTAGGATGGCAGGAAGAGGGTCATTGGCAGGTCTGTTGCCATTTGCTGACGCAAATGCAATTGTGCTTGACATGGCCAATGAGGTGTTGCCTGTAAGTTTTTCCTTTGCCTATTAAGAGCTCTACATGATACAGGGTATGGCCTTGTTCTTTCTGGGAGCTTATGTCTATTGCCGATTTTTCTGCTTAAATCGTGTTATCTGGAAAAATAAGGGTCGTAATATGTCTCAAATCTTTGTAGTTGTAGTCGTGGAAGATAAATTAGTGTGTGTCTTCCAATTCTATAACTATTCTATGTTTCAGTATTAACTGAAAAATTTATGGTTTTTATTTTACAAGGAAATCAACCAGATTTCATCCATCTTTTCTCTTGAAGGTTGTCAAAGAAGTTCCAGTTCTTGCCGGAGTTTGTGCAACTGACCCATTCCGAAGAATTGATTTCTTCCTGAAACAATTGGAGTCTATTGGATTTGCAGGAGTGCAGAATTTTCCAACTGTTGGTCTATTTGATGGTAATTTTAGACAAAATCTAGAAGAAACCGGGATGGGATATAGGTAACATATTATCATCAGTAATTACCTTCGTATTCATTGTTCGCTCACATTTAATCAAAACAACACCTCTGAATTATCTCCATTTCTCAG
Organism: Salvia hispanica; assembly: GCF_023119035.1. Lineage (NCBI taxonomy): Eukaryota > Viridiplantae > Streptophyta > Magnoliopsida > Lamiales > Lamiaceae > Salvia > Salvia hispanica. Next base: position 51,726,536 of record NC_062967.1, read on the forward strand.
TCTTGAGGTTGAGATGATTGCAAAAGCTCATAAAATGGGCCTCTTAACAACCCCATATGCTTTTAACCAAGAAGAAGCAACGGCAATGGCAAAAGCTGGTGCAGACATCATTGTGGCACATATGGGCCTCACGACATCTGGTTCTATTGGTGCTAAAACGGCCCTCTCACTCGATCAAAGTGTAACTCTTGTACAAGCTATTGCAGATGCTGCTCACAGGATCAATCCCGAAACTATTGTTCTTTGTCATGGAGGTAACATTTTCTTATTTTTGCAAAAACAGAGATCCAAAGCAGATTTTTGCACTGCAAACATTCATCTTCAAATTCACTGCTTACTCAATCTCTGATAGGATAATGCAGATGTTACAAAGTACTATTGTCTATACATGAACGTCTCATTACTGCTATATACTGTATATCGCAAAAATAACACCTTTCGTGTTTGGATTCAAGTTGAAAAAGATTCATGTTTTGGAGTTGTTGATCATTTGATGCTCTGCACGAATGTTAACTCGATACTATTATGCAATTCTAGGCCCTATATCCGAACCGGGTGAAGCAGAATACGTGTTGAAGAGAACTGAAGGTGTTCATGGATTCTACGGCGCATCCAGCTTGGAGAGGCTGCCAGTTGAACAAGCAATAACAGGTACGGTAAAGCAGTACAAAACCATATCTATTTCTTAAATTGTCAGCTCCAATGTTGCTAATCTGCAAAAGGATTCATGTCCCTTGATGCTTATCATGTTGTCGTATGTACGTATATCATATGTATTGGTGTAGTGAAATAAGTATGACATTTAAAAATGTAACAGAGAAATTACACTAACCCTTTACAATTTTATATGAATAAATGAATGAGTTTGAGTTTCATTAATTTGTCGAAAAAAAATTATCCATAAAGCTTGATCAATTTTTAGTAAAAACAAAATGATTATTCAAAATATATAAAATGGGTTGAGTTGGGTCTATACGAATGCTTATGAAATGGGCCTGGCTAGAACACGACCTTTGTTCAAATTGAGTATTTTTGTTGGAGTATATCGTAGAACAATCCTAGCACCACTAGACACTGATCATAGAACAATCCTAGCATCACTAGACACTGATCATTGGTGTTATACTGCACTAGTGTCATTAGTTGCCTGAATTAAAGAAACTTGTGGCCTGACACTGCAACATTTCACAATTAGATAGCTAAGGCATATCTAGGTTGTGAAATATACTGTTTTACCTCTGCAAAGAACCGAATGTAAAATGACATGTTCCACGACCAGTCTACTATACAGAAGAATTAGACTTGTTTGTATCTTATATATTTAAATGTTTTTGATCCATCTTATAAATGTATAAGCAAACATAGTGATAAAATTACCTCTTCTCTTCTTGGATAAAAGTGGATTGTAAAATTATTGTATACAAGCATTACTAATCATGCAACTTGTTCGAAACATGTTTTTCAATATACCAATCCTCACAGACGCAACAAATATGTATCTTGTCAAAAACATATGATTCAGATACTTTATACTCCCTCCGTCCCTAAAAGTTTGTTCCATTTTTTCATTTTCGTCCGTCTCACAAAATTTGTTCTATTTCACTTTTTTACCATTTTTGGTAGTGGACTTTATATTCCACTAATTCATTCCTACTCACATTTTATTATAAAACTAATATTAAAAAGTAGGATCCACATTCCACTAACTTTTTAAACTCACTTTTCATTACATTTTTTAAAATCCGTGCCCGGTCAAAGTGAGACAAAATTTAAGGGACGGAAGAAGTATATGATACTCCCTTTGTCCCATTAAATATGCAACATTTGGGAATCAACACGAATTTTTATGTAGTGTTGTTTTGTGAATAAATGAAGAGAGAGTAAAGTAAGAGAGGTGAAAAAGTAGAGATAAAGATATTTCCATTTTATGAAACGTTTTATTTTTAATGGGACAAACTAAAAAGGAAAACGTTTCATTTCTAATGGGACAGAGGGAGTATTTACTTTTTCAATGACTGCGAATGTGTCCAATCTTGAAACTTCAATTCCTTTTTTTCATTTTATTACATTTTTCTAATATCATATTGATGTTTTTGTTACCATTTGAGTTTAATTTGAATATTAATTTTTTTAAAAAGTAACTAAAATTAATTTGCATGTAATTGTTTATTTTTAATAAATTTTGTATTTAATTAAATTATTTTAAACTAAAAAATAATTTAATTAAATTTTATAATAAATACATTAAAATAAGAAATGAATACAAATTTAAAAGTAGAACATATGGATAGTTAAGTGAAGGAATAGTGGATGTGAGTGCTTAGAGCATCCACAATGCAACGGATGTCTCGGCGAACATCTCGATGGACTTATCAAAAACACCTCCTGCCACGTCATAAGGGCCTCCCATTGCACTGCCACATCATAAGGACATCCCACTGCACAATGGCGGACATCCCCAAAGACATCTCGACGGACATCCACAATAATAAAAATTCACCAAATTCACCAAATTAAACAATTTACGAAATTAAAATTTCGACACGAATACGGACAAAGAAAGTGCAATGATAATTTCATTAAACAAAAAAGGTACAGTTCAACAAAAAAAAATTAAACAAATTACATTAAAAGTATCAACATGCACCCCTCTGCGTCCATAGCTCTTCAATTATATCGTTCTGGAGTTTAATATGGGCTTGTCGTTGGCGCATGTTGGCAAATGCATGGACCCGATCGGCCTCTCCATGGGGTATCCCCATACGTACATTGGCGGTGGCCACGCCGTGACTTGGACCGACAACATCAACATCATTGGTCCAATCAGTCAGTGCTTCGACAATCATGTTGTGCATGATAAATTGATAATACATGCGTACATGACATCACCGATGTTGTCAATACACCACATCCGTGATGGACCCTTCACTGCCGCCCATAGAGCCTGGAGCACACCAAATGCCCGCTCTACATAACGACCCGCAAAATAGATCTTCTTTTTGTCTGTTGCGCATCTGATTGTCTTCACAAACGGGTCACATAGGGTATATCTCATCCGCCAAATAATAGCCCATATTGTGCTGGTTGTCGTGACGAAACTGACGGTCGGACCAACGCCCATGCACTGCTCGTTAAAAGGGGCGACGACTGGAGGACGTTGATGTCGTTGTTCGACCCGGCTACTCCAAAATACGCATGCCAAATCCACAATCGGTAGCCAGCTACCGCTTCAAGGATCATCGTGGGATTCTTGCCCTAGAAACCGGTAGTGTACACCCTTTTCTAGGTGGCGGGGCAGTTCTTCCACTCCCAATGCATACAATTTATGCTGCCCAACATTCTCGGAAACGCGTGCTGGTTCCCGTGCATATCCATCAGAGCCTGGCAATCTTCGCGGGTTGGCTTCCGAAGATACCTATCCCCGAATATCTCCCTAACGCCCTCACAAAAATACTGCAGACATTCGCGGGCAGTTGTCTCGCCGATGTGGAGGTACTCATCGAACATGTCGACCGCACCTCCGTATACCAGCTGCCTGATTGCGGCAGTGCACTCTGTATGGGCGTGTGGCCGGGTTTACCAAGCGCATCCTCCCTCATCCTGAAATACTCGTATTGATGCTCTAAAGCGCTCACGATACGCAGAAATAGCGGACGATGCATCCTAAAACGTCACCGGAACATGTTCTCCCCAAATTGAGGCTCTGGAGCGAAGTAGTCCTCATACAACCGACGGTGTGCAGCGATGTGGTCCCGGGATACTATAGCTCGATGATGGATGGGTCGACGTACTGCCGGCTGCTGCTGCTACTGCAAGGCCGCTTGTATCAAGCGGTTTATCTCCATGGATGTAACGGCCCGCACCTCTTCGTTAATTCGCCGGCGTAAGTCACCAGCACCCCCACCACTGCCGCCCGCACCACTACCACTACCACTAGCCATTTCGGATATACTAAAAGAAACTTAGAGAGAGAGAAACTCGTTAAGACAAGTGGTGCGAATGAAATGAAGTTCAACGAGTCGTATATATAGTGTTTTTTTTTTAAAAATTAAAAAATGGGACGTCATCAGAAAGTCGCGGATCTGTGGTGTCCGCAAGCGACGTCCACCTCGTGCTCGCCTAATGGCGGACGTCCGGCACGCCGATCCAACGGTCGTGGACGGCCTCCATTGCTGATGCTCTTAGATAAATAATAAGGTAAAGTTTTGTGGAACTATGAATAATGTAGTAAGTAAAAGAGTTGAGTCAAGGGATGGGTAATGGATGAACTTTGACTATTTAACGATATACTGCTATGCAAATTTGCTTTTTAACATCATTTACCATATTTAATGTTGTCTTTTAAGTGATCATTTACCATTAATCTTAATTAAATTAAGACATCATTAAATTAATTTTATTATTTTTCTATAATATATATTTCATTATATATCTCTGGTTTGACCGATCTGACAGATTGAATCGAAAATCAGTAACTTTATTGGTTCATTAAATCGATCTGGTTTTATATATCATTGGTTAGTAGTGAGACAGTATCTAGGAGGCTTCACTAAAATCATACTCCATCCGTTCCCAAAGAATATGCACTTTGGGAACGGCACAAGAGTTTTAATATAAAATTGGTAAAATAAGAGAGATGTAGAGAGAAAAAGTAAGTAAAGTATTGTTAGTGGACTGGAGAATGAGTTCCACCTCATTAGAAAGAAGAGACTTTTCAAAATTAGAAAGTGAATATTCTTGTGGGATGGACTAAAAAGGAAAAAATGCATATTCTTATGAAACGGAGGAAGTAATAAAAGAATGATCTTTAATGTTTATACTATAGTCCCTTCGTTACACTTTACGTAACATATTTTTTTAGGATTAACATGTTTTTTAGGATGTCTTACTCTATAACCCACTTAATAATATAGAAATATCACTATCTTACTTTATTTTCTCTCTAATAAAATACTAACCATGCATAAAATCATTTGTTCTGATTTGTAATTAATCAATGAGTACTATCTACAACAGTAACCAGTGTTTTAAAAACTGGACCGGACCGGCCGGTTCGACCGGTCGGACCGTGAACCGGCAGCTGGTCTGATCCGGTTCGGCCCCTAAAACCGTTCGTGTGTTAGACCGATTGAACCGGAAACAGGGAACCGGTTTTTATGTTTAAAAGCTTGTTTAACATATGAGACTAGAGGGGATTGAACCCTAGACCTCTAGGTAAGAAACCAACACCTCTAGCACTCCGCCACATGGTCTTGAATAAAATATTGTGAACATTAATTATTGTTATATATTAACTCTATAATTTTTTGTCCACATAAATTAATAATTTGTGTTTAGTTTTATACTTTAAAATAATTTTTAGTTATGATATGTTTAATTTTAATTATAAGCCACTAAATTTTATTTTTATTGATGTAACATGGAGTATATATTATTAATATAGTTTATTACTCCATATTTACTAATAATTCAAGTTTAATTTTATGTAATAACTAATAATACTATTATAGTATATATTTATCCAAATTAACTAAAAATTGATGTTTAATTTTATATATTGTCTATAATATTATTTCACCACATAAATGTTTTGAGATAATATAAATTTTATCTATTTATTAAATGTAAAATATGTACTTTTTTTGGCTACATTAATTAAAAATTTATATATTTAATAAATATTTAAATTTTACCATTCACTTACTTTAAATACTCTTAATATTTAATTTACTTAAAATGTTTAATACTCCCCCCGTCCACAAAAAAATAGATCACTTTTGTCATTTTGGGACGTCCACAAAAAATAGATCACTTTCTAAAAATAGAAAGTTTATACTCATACTTTTCCCACTTTTTCTTCACTCTCTCATACTTTTCCCACTTTTTCTTCCATCTCTCATACTTTATTCACTTTTTTCTCCCTATCTCTTTTACTTTACCTACTTTTTCACCTAATCTCTCTTACTTTATCAATTCTACATTAAAACCCGTGCCGAACAACAATAGATCTATTGTTTGTGGACGGAGGGAGTATATGTTTTTGTTATATGTTAATATTAATTGTAATATATTACTCACTAAATTTAATATATTTTGTAAGAGCATATTTAATTTTATATTTGCAAGGTAAAATGGTTCGACCAGTGATTGAACCGATCAGACCGGTTGAATCATGAACCAGTAGCATCATCGGTTCACTGATCGATCCGATTTTTAAAACATTGACAGTAACCAAGTATACTGGCTTTTGTACCCTTGTAACCATGTTATTGACTTATTGTGCAGGTTGTACTTTAACTTGGGATATTTTCGTAGTTAGTAGTAGGGGTGGGTAGGTAAGGTATACCTTACCGAAACCACCATACCATATACCTTACCGTAAATACGGTATGCGAAAAAGTCATACCTTTACCTTACCAAAGTTTTCGGTATACCGAACTTCGGTATACCTTATTTTCGGTATGGCGAATTTCCATACCGATACCATACCTCATTTTCGGTATACCGTACCGAAGTTCGGTATACCTTACTTTTGCGGTATACCTGACTTTCAACATCAATTAAAATAGAAAATTAGAGTATTTAGAATATTATTTATATTTTATAATTTTAAAAATAAATTAAATATAATTTATTCATAATTATATTTATATTTCACAATAGATTTTACAATTTAAAAATATATAAAATATATTTTATATATAATTGTGTTTATATTTTTGTGGTATATACCTTAGTTTACGGTATATACCTTAATTTACGGTATATACCGAATTTCGGTATGCAGCGGTATACCGCGGTATTTGAAAATTCATACTGTTACCTTACCGGAAGATTCCGGTAAGGTATCATACCGTACCGAAAGTCACGGTATACCGAAAATTCGGTATTTTCGATATTTTTTCGATACGATAAGGCCGGTATTTCGGTATTTCGGTATTTTTTCCCAGCCCTAGTTAGTAGTAGTATTAATTAATTTTTGTTTTTTCGGAGGTGGGGAAGGGTAATTTATGCCTTTTCTTTTACCACATTTTAATACTATGAGTCATAAGACCTCCTTTTATATCATTGAAGAGTTTATTTTCTTTTAATAGTACAATTGCAAAAAAATGAAAAAAGCAACGAACCACTTTCGGTTTGTCTGCAAAAACTTTTGCTTCATCCACAACATATAATGTTTATGAAAAAAGTGACTCGTAAATCATAATCTAAAAAAGTAGGAAATGTTTATAAAAAAGGTGTAGTAAAGTAGTTTCGTCTGCATTAAATTATTGGAATTAGTTTCAGATAATGATTTAAGAAAAGTTTGGAGTTTGACTATATGAGTTTCAGCATATTGTTCCACTCAGATGTGCAATATCAATACAAGGAGTATAAATTATTAACTTATCATTTAATTGCTAACTACAATTAATTTAAGATCATAAGATTTTAGAAAACTTGTGATCTATAATTTGCCACGTGTAATTTTTGTTTTTATTAATTAAATCAAAAAAAATAAAAAAACCTACTAAATTAGGGTTATAGATGAAAATGTCAATAATGTGTTTCGAATATATAAACACAATGCTTTGAGAATGTCAACACAATATTTTGACAATGTTAACACATTGCTTATATTGACATTCTTCATGTATTATATTGTACGAAAAAATTAAAAATTTTGAATTTTTTTCAAATTTTGACGTCGAACATATGCAAGTGAGATCTCGTTAGAATCCTTATGAAATTATCTTTAATTTGATATATGTTGTGTGAAAAAATATTTTAAATCGAGAAAGTTAAATGCATTTTAAAGTTTTGGAATATTTTTCAAAAGTTAGTTACAACTAATTTGTTGTAAATTGACTTTAATACCCTTGTTGACGTTGTTTTTTATCGTATTGACATTTCGGAGTTGATGATTTAGTTTAGACCCTTAATTTGAGTATCTAATGGTTATTATTTAGTTATAGTTAGCAATTAAGTGTTGAGTTAGCAATATAATACTCCCCGTATCAATATATATACAGCAGCACAAAATTTTTGAAAAGCATAAGCCAAATATGTAAACATTTTCTTTATTTGCAATTTTTTTGAAATTTAATACGACCAATTAAACGGATGATTGATCCAAGTGGAGCCTTTGCAATTTGGTTTCTTATGTTGATGGAAGAGGTTAGCAAACCTCATGATTGATCTAAGTGGAGCCTTTGGCATTTGGTTTCTTGTGTTGATGGAATACATTCGAATAATAATTTCGATTGATCAATCATCGGCCATGATCCAACTCCTTTAATCACCTCTCCTTTTTTTTTTCTTTTTACATTGTAAGATGTAGTATTATGCAAGGTTGAATTGGAATAGGATAGTTGGCTACGGTCTACGGAGGCGAAGCTAAGAGTTTAATGTGGAAAGGCTCAAAATACTATTAGTAATTGTGAGTTTTTTTATGTTGGTTGCCGACTGAAATTGTAACATTGACAGTGAAATTTACAAAAGAGAATATCTAATAAGAGAAAATTAGTTAGAAGATACTAAATGACAATGTCGAAAAAAACAAAAGAGACAGAATATATTTTCTTTAAAATAAAGAACCCAGTAGAATTTAAAAGATATAAAAATTTAAAAAGAGATATGGACGATTAATATGGTGTAAATTCTAAATAATTTAGAAGAAATAAAATAGACTTAATATAAGTGTATAACAAAAATATAAAAAGTGTGTAACTGAAAAAAAAAATCGGTGCAAGGGAGTTTTGAGCACATCTCCTAATGCTATGAAAATGTCAATTACACCACAATTTCTAATTATAAGTATCGCATACATATATACATAATCTTAAATCGGTGGGGGGACGATGGAACCAATCCCAAAGGATGGTTGGCCGACGGTTAGGATAGTTGACCACAGTTTCAGGCCGAACCATATTTGCAATAGTGAATTAGGCAGTCTGATTTCGGTTCAAAAATTTTCGAATCATGAACCAGCGATGATTTATTTTAAAATTGAAAAAATATCATCAATTTTCGTTCAAAAATCAGAACAGCCGAGTCCTTTCATGGGTCAGTGCCATATTAGAGTGTCCACAATATGAAGAGACCATGCTCAAGGCACAAAAACTTGTCCATTGCCACAAAAAACTTGACCACCCTAATAGTGGACAAGCCCAAGCCACAAATCTGATTATTTTTTCAATTCATGGTATATTTTAATTTAATTAGAATAAAAATTATCGGACTATAATAATTAGAAAAAAACACATAAATTCAATAAAGAAAATTAAAACCAAATCTTCGTTGTATTATAGAAAGAGGAAAATTATACAACGAAAATTATCGACATCACACAAAATTGAGAGGAACAGGTATATTTATAGGAAATAAATAAGAAAAAAAAAATTGGGCAGAGCCGCGGTTCTCGGCGCCCTAAGAGCATCAGCAACGCGTCTCGTTGTCATCCCTATCTCGTCCCGCAGAGACGAGACGGCGACGAGACGCCGTTGCAAACACCATCTCGTCCCGTCGGGACAAGCCATCCCGTCCCACGTCGCACGCGGAAGGGCATCGCGACGAGTTGTCTGGCCACGCGCCAGCGCCACGTGGCGCGCGCTGGCGCTAGGCGTGACGCCCACTCGCCGGCCCGCGAGTGGGCATCGTAATTATGACGTCATAATTTGATTTTTTTTTAAAAAAATCGATTTTTCAAAAAAAAAAAAATTTAAAAACGGTAATATGACCGTTCAACGGTTGAATTTTTTAATTTTATTTTTATTTTATAAATACTCTTCATTCTCCATTTTACACACAAACACACATCTATTCTTCTCACATCTACTCTTTATTTAATGAAATGTGTTTTTATTAATTGAATTTGTTGAAAATAAAAATAAAAAATGAAATTGAATGAATAGTAAAGGAATTAGATGGTTAAGAGATGGAGGGATGCAGGTGCTGTCTCTTAGTTAAGAGATGGGCTGAAAAGTACAATTTGGCCATGGATGGTTAATAGATTAATAAGAGATAGCGTTGTGGATGACCTAAGAGGCGAGTCCAGACTGACTACTCGGCGTGCCCATGTCCCCCCATCAATTTAGGCGATGGCAAAAATTAATTTGCTTAACTTCCACGAATCCAGACAAGTCGATCCGTACATTTGGAAACCATTACCAATAACTCCACCATCAAATTGCATTCGTCTCTTGTTAAATTGTCCTAATCCTACAACAAGAAGACACAATTTAAACCTCTTGGAATACATCAAACCACATTGGAATGTGATTAGTTTGCCAAAAAGAGAGGCAATATTAAATTGACACCTATGACAGAGCCCCTTTAGTATTCTTGGGTGAAGTGATTCTCCCCCATGTGAAACTCCACAGATTCCATAACGTAGATTGGGTATTTTTCTTACAACAGATCCCAATTGGCTAATCAATCCATTCTGCCAAAGAATTCATGGGATTGTACCTCTTCCTCTTTATAGTAAATCAAAATAAATGAAAAAATAGCTACAAAATCACTGATTGAAGATTCTCCTTTCACAATTCTATGCTACACTCCAATACCAGTTTTGGACCACCTCACTGCTCTCCCTTATTAGAAACGCAATGCTAGTGTTTATGTAGCTTAGGACAAGTGTCACCCCCACATTGCATATCATCAACATCCAACGGCCCAGAATCAACCAGCACACCTAATGTCTAAAGTCATTTTTTCTCTTTCTTATCCAAAAATTAAGTTTACCATGTACCATTGGGTGTTATTGAAATATAACATCACGTGGGATAGAAGAAAAGAGGGAAATTGCTGGCTGTATATCCACGTACAAATTTGTTAAAATAGTGAAAGAGGACAAAATAACTTTTTGCTCTCTTCCTTTGCTACTTTTAAGAATTGCCCACTTTGGAATTTAGATTAGGACTAATCGAAGCATTCAGATTTTTTACTACTAATATAAATCGATCAATTTGGATTAAAATTGAATCCAACAAATATCCAAAACTTGGAATCCGAAAATTTGAGAATTTATTAACACAATTGATCCAACTAAGAAATCCGAAATTCCAAAAAATTAAAATCCAAAAATTTAGAAGATTTGGATTTAATAACTAAAGTGACCCCATATTATATTAGGATTTAGGACATACTACTATACTAGTACATGCCGCCAAATCCAATCTCAATTCAAAACGTGTGTGAAATGTGTTCCATGTCGATTTTTTGTTGCTACCTGACGTTGTAAAGCAAATTTATTTTGGTGGCACCCATGCTTTCCAGTGCAATACTAGCAATCGAGACATAATAATTTTAGTTATTTGTGTGTGTGTGTTGTGTTGTTTGGGGTATATCAACAAGAGACTTCCAAATTTACTTTAGTTTCACACATTTATTGAGTAACTTGATGTTATTCTCCCATCCCCATCATGCACAAGTCACAACCATTTATCAAAAGAAGCAGAAGAAATAATGCTATTCCAGCATGCTGAATTTGTTTCTTCTATTTAAGTTATACAACAAAGATTTCGTCTCAAGTAGTGGCTGATCCAGAATTCAGAAATAGAAGGAACTAAATTAAATTTTATTTATGGACTTTTCATTTCCATCCGTCCCATAAAAATATAAGCATTTTCATTTATAAAGTTGTCCCAACTCATTATCCATATACATGAATTTATTTACAACCTATTAACCACACTACTCTTCATCTCTCTTAAGTTGTCCCAACTTATTAATTCTCGTGCCATTTCAAATGCAATATTTTCTTATGGGACGGAGGGAGTAATTAAAGTGGAGCACAATTTAATACATCATTTGTTTCCTAAATATAGAAACTTTAAAATAATACGAGTTTTAATGCAGTAATTAAGGGATCTGAAGAAAAAAATAAGTAAAGTAAGGGAGAGAAAGAGAAAAAATAGTGGAATTATGAAAAAATAGTGGAATTAATATTAATAGATTATTGGTCCATTTCCTAGAAGAAAAAGAGCTTCTATTTTTTGAAAACGGAGTATATTTTCAATAATAAAATAAATAAGTAGCCCTAAATGTATAACAAGCATTAAGTTGCATATACTCCTGACCATATATTAGTCATCTAAATATTATACTCATATATATAAATTTACATCATACTAATAATTTGATTGTTTTTCTTATTATAATTAATTGATTTTGAAAGATGTTTTAATACATATATCCGTTATCACTTACTCATTTATTACAAAAATTAAGAATTTTATAATTATAAACAAGTCATATGTTAATTAATTGATGGGATTCGTAAAAGAAATAATAAATGAAATAAACAACTAATTAAAAATCCAAACTTGTTATGAATATTATACAAATATATTTACTAGTGTAAACTAGGCTTTTTAAAATAAATAAAATACTAATACAAAATATATAAAAAGATTTTGAATAAAATAATATATATATAAACGAGTAAAATATTAGATTTCATGCAATATTCTATAGATTTATTTTGGTAATAAGAAGTTATCGTTTAACAAATAAAGAAAGAAATAATGGACAAAGAAAACAAAAAAATGTAGGGAAAATAACCATAAAATCATGAAATTTTCTCGAAATCTGGTATTTCTCTTGAACTTTAAAAGGGCGGGAAATATAATGAACTTTGGACGGTGTGTCATTTCTCATGATGTTAATTTTTCAGCAAATTTTATTTGACGTGGCTCGCCAGATATTATACGTGTAACCCCAAGAAGGTGGACAAAAAAGACCATTTTAAAAATAAGAAAACGTCCGTCATTTTGAACCCTAATTACATTTAAAATCATTTTAAAAATTGTCATTTATTAAGACATCTTTGACTTTATTTTTTTACAGAATTAGAGTTCGAAACCATGATATTTTCTTATTTTAAAAAATGGTGCATTTTGTTCATCTTCCAGGGGTTACACGTAGGGCATCCGACAAGCCACACCAATTAAAATTGGCTAGAACATTAACTTTATGGGAAATCGAAACATCATCCAACGTTCTTAGTATTTCTCACTATTGTTAAAGTTTGTAAGAAATACCAAATTTCAAACCACTTTTCAAGTTTGTAAAAAATACTACCAAATTTCAAAGAAAGTTAGTGATTTTTGCTGCTATTTTCCCAACAATATGCTAGCATTAAGGGTGGTTGAACCATTGATTACACTCATATAAAAGCAAGGAAATTCAATTTGTATTTGTCTTCCTTAATATCAAATTGAAAGCACGCATGAAATTATTACAATTATAAACTTGTGGAGCTCTTTTTCACGATGAGCACGAATATTATAATTTACTATTAAACTTTGCTACCATTTAACCTTATTATAAGTAAATAGCTAATATAACATTAAGAGAATCTCAAAAGGAAAGGGTAAATGGAAAGATAAAAGAAAATAATTATCATATTTATTTTTTCTTTAAAAAAATTCATGTTCCAACACCTTTTTCATTTAAGAATGTATCTTTACCTCTTCTTGATAGAAAGGGTAAAATGTTAGTTAACATTATTTTGCCTTTTTAATTTACCTTCTTTCCTTGGAATACATTACTTTTTAAGAAGGTATAATTATTTTTTTGAGAAAGTAAATGAGAAATATACCTTTTCAATTACCCACTTGGAGATGCTTAGTAATCATATATGGTCTCACTGTGCACGCGCACAAGGACATAAACTCTTTTATCTTTTGACACAATATCATATCCACTTCTATATTTTGATGTCTTAAGTTTGACTGTAATAAAAAAAGAACTAGATTTAATGTATAATCAGGATAAAATATCAAAGTTGTAATCATAAAATCAACAACTATGTGATAACCAAATTTAATTAATTATAACATTAAGTGGTCATTTTGTCAATTAATAAAACAATCAGTTATGACTTATGATAAGTGATAACGTTTTTTTTTTCTCACAAGTTTTAACCAAATTCAAATAATTTGCATATAATGATTGCATTTTAGTGTTAGAATAATGTCGTAAATTCAGTTTTATGATGAAGTAAATTTGATGTTATTATGGAGTATAATTTTTAATCTCTAATGGCACTTATCCATTAATCACCGTCGGTACTCCTAAAACATTTCAAAAAATTTAAATTCTATAGGAGTATAATTAACTTTATCGAATTTACTTAATTTTTCGCACAAGTGAAGGTAATTTACGTGGATGTAAATGAATCATAATTTAATAATTTTGTATGACGACATTTTCATAAAAATTACTTAAAGTATATGTGTCAACTATTATTGTAATAATAAAGTAAACATTATGATGATTATAATAAAGTAAACATTATGATGATGTAATTTAATAAATTTATTGTGTGAGAACGCGATTTAATCATTGCTAAAACTGAAAAACTTTTTAGGGGCATATATATAGGGAAAAAGCCATGTTTCCGATTTACATCCTCACTCTTGTTTGAGCAATTCTCCTAGAACGGCCTAACGGGCCAACGGGGAGATTAACCAATGGGTGGCTCTTATTTATTTATTTTTAGATAAAATTAAGTTCTAACTGAATTTTGCAGGTTGTCCAATTCAGAGAATAACTATTACAGTATTTTGTTTCATTCTTAAAGAAGTTAAAAAAATAAGAATTATTTAAATGACATGAATTTTAATGCAAAATTAATAAAAAAAATTAAAAGATAATACTCCCTTCCTTTTATAAAAATAAAGAATTTTAGAATGACACAAGTATTAACGCATAACTAATAAAATAATACTTTCTCCATCTAATAAAAATATATGCATTTGAAATGACATAAGAATTAATAGATATAGTACAGTCACAAAGATTAGAAGAAAAATACTCCTTCCGTTCCGGCTAAGACGACACATTACTTAGCCGGCACGGGATTTTAGGAGTTATTGGTTAAAGTGTTTAATTGGAGAGAGAGAAGATGAGTGTAGGTATTAAAGCAGAGAGATGAAGAAAGATGAATATTTTAATAGGAGTGAGAAAAAGTGGTTGAGTGTATTAATTGGAGAGAGAAAGTTACCAAAAAAGGAAATGTGTCATCTTAGTTGGGACAAACTAAAAAGGAAAACGTGTAAATCTTAAGCGGGACGGAGGGAGTAGTTAAAGTAGTTAGTGGATAGTGAGAGGCACAAATAGGTAGGTAGTACTCCCTTGTTTCATGATACCGGAGTCATTTTACTATTTTAGTACGTTGCATAGTTGTGGATTCATTTCCCTTTTTAGTAAAAACCAACACATTTCTTCTTACTTACTCATACTCTTCTTTAGTCTCTTTTCATCTGTCTGTTTCTTTTCGTTCCCTACTTTATTCTACCTCTTTTTTTTTTTTTTTTTAGTCGAAGTTGGATACTACTAAGTTAGTTAACGCAATTTTCTTAAACTCGTGCCGAAGTAATTCATATACCCCAACAAATTAAATCCTCAAATATATATAAATAGTGGGTTCCTCTCACTCTGATAGTATTCCTTCCGCAAAATGGCTGTGTCGATGGCTCACATGCCTCCAGCCTCGTCCATCTTCTCGATGTACGCCTCCATCTCCGCGTCCATCATGCTCCTCCAAACAATGATGAACCAGCTCCTCCCCCTCCCCGCCCAGCGCTTCCTCCTCTCCCTCCTCCGCCGCCTCTTCCCCCGCCGCCCCTCCCACTCCACCCTCCTCATCGAGGAGCGCGACGGCCTCTCCTCCAACGAGCTCTTCTCCGCCGCCGAGACCTACCTCTGCTCCCTCCTCCGCCCCGACTCCCACCGCCTCAAGCTCACCAAGCGCCCCAACGACCCCTCCCTCTCCCTCCGCTTCGCCTCCTCCCACTCCATCCCCGACTCCCACCGCGGCATCCCCCTCCTCTGGCGCTTCGTCAACGAAGAACACAACAAACACAACAAGCCCCATCTCGACGAGCGCTCCCACCACCCCGACTCCGAGAAGCGCTACTTCGAGCTCACCTTCACCAAAGAGTCCCGCGACACCGTCCTCGAATCCTACATCCCTTCCGTCCTCGCCCGCGCCAAAGTCATCAAGGACCAGAACAAGGTCGTCAAGCTCCACACGCTCGCCGGCGCCCCCTCCTACAGCAGCTCCTCCGTCTGGGACTCCGTCAATCTGGAGCATCCCTCCACGTTCGACACGCTGGCGATGGAGGCGGATTTGAAGAAGAGGATCAAGGAGGATTTGGATCGGTTTGTGAGGAGGAAGGACTTTTACCGGAGGGTCGGGAGGGCGTGGAAGAGGGGGTACTTGCTGTATGGGCCGCCGGGCACGGGGAAATCCAGCTTGATTGCGGCGATGGCCAATTATCTCAAGTTCGATATCTACGATTTGGAGCTCACGAATGTGAGAAGGGATTCGGATTTGAGGAAACTGCTGCTCAGGACTGCTAACAGGTCCATTCTTGTCATTGAGGACATTGATTGCACCGTCGACCTTCCCGACCGGAAAGGCTCCCCTGCCGCTGTCGCCGCCGCTGTTGAAGGTGCTAATGCACATCTCCACCGCCCGCGTGATACTCAGGTTGCTTTTTTACATGCTTGCTAGTATGCTCTGTTTTTTTTAAATTTTTTTTTTAAGAATTCACTTGTTTTAACATTATATGGTAAATTGGTCTACTTTTCAATTATGTATTTTCACTTATTATTGTTTTCTTGCTTCAATTTCATTTTGTTGTGTGTTTGAGTTGCTTTTAAAAATTATGAAACATCTGTGTCTAAGAAGATGACCCTTCCCTGGGCGGCATGTCTTATACGGTTTTATTTTGTGGGTCAGGTGGAGAGAATAAATAGGAGTAATAGAAATGGAATAAAGTAGAGATTAAGACGTTAGTAACAAACTAAAAAGGAAAGTCGTCATCTTCGATGAGATATGAGATATTTTTATCATGAATTAATTTTTGTTATTTGGATACTACTCCCTCCGTCTCCCATTAAGAGTCACATTTTTCCATTTCGGTCCGTCCCCAATTAAGAGTCACACTTCATTTTTACCATAAATAGTAAGTAGATCCCACATTCCACTAACTCAATTCACTCACATTTTATTATAAAATCAATATAAAAAAATGGGTCTCACATTTCACTAACTTTTTCAACCAACTTTTCTTTACATTTCTTAAAACTCGTGCCCGGTCAAAGAGTGACTCCTAATAGGGGACGGAGGGAGTATTATTCAATGAACCTAGTTTCAATATCGACATTTCGCTTTCAATATGAGAAAATGCATTGAAGATTGATTTCAAAATCATATTTCAAGCCTTTTTTTTTGTTATGCTTGGGTCCACATTGTACATGGTAACATGAGTGCAGTAGCTAGAAATGTTAACAACATGAAAGATTTTGTTTTAGTTCACACTCTCAGGGCTATTGAACTTCATCGACGGGCTGTGGTCGAGCTGCGGCGACGAGCGAATCATTGTATTCACTACAAACAACAAAGGCAAGCTAGATCCCGCATTGCTCCGGCCGGGGCGCATGGACATGCACATACACATGTCCTATCTCACACCCGACGGGTTTCGCCTCCTTGCCTCTACTTATCTCGGCATCCAAGGCCACCACCCCAGTCTCCCCGAGATCGAAAATCTAATCAAGATGAAGAACATCACGCCCGCTGAAGTCGCCGAAGAGCTCATGAAATTTGATGATGTCGATTTATCCCTTAATGAGGTGCTAAATTTTCTAAAAAGCAAGACAAACGAAGATGAAGATGACACCAAAACTATTAGTGAAAAAGATGTGGAGGTTGGTGTGGCCAAAGACCAAGTTACGGCCCACGATAGCGACTTTTAAATGTGACACATTAAGAAATTACTAATTTGGTATGGTAAAATGGTTGGATATTGCTAGCTTAGGTTTGATCACATGTTGCTTTAGTGCTTTTCCATTTCAACAATTGAATTTAATTTCTGTCTGAGCTCCCCTTTAAATTGAAGTCATAGGTTTGAATCAAAATTGTTTCCAATTTTCATCGACTATGAAATGCAACACTGAAATAATTATTCCATTGAACGAGTCTACATCAAGCGACCGAAAAAGAAGCAAATAATGAATAATTGCGTGTAATACCTTCACACATCTTGAGTTCTAAAGGGCACTCACAGCCCATGTGCCACAATTATACAAACTTAACTCCTTTTTGTACAGTCTAAACGACACATTTTTTAATTATCATAAAATTTTAAGAGTAGTCGGTTAATGTATTTAATTAGAAGAATAAATGTAGATATAAGTATGAATGAGAAAGAAAAAAAATTAATAGTATATTTTTTGGTAAAAAAATACATGCAAAGTCTGAAACTAACACAATTAACGGTCGTAAGAAACACCTACGCTATCATGGATCAACCAAATACGTAACCCCAAAGGCGGAGCTTCTAAAACATGAACTCCTCTAGAAAAACTATAAGCAAAATGAGACAAAAAATCTGACGCAAAGTTAAAAAAATTAAATATTTAATTGGAGACAGAAAAAGTAGTTAGATGTATTAATTGGAAAATTTTTTTACTTTGTTGTTTACAAATTAGATAATTATTTTTAAGTGGACATTCTTAATTTTCAATTTTTATATTTAAAATTCAAACTAATTAGATCATTTGAAATTAGTGTTTTATTTAAAAACTAAGTCAATTTTTGGCACATTTCATTTTTCTGTGTATTCATTTTCATACCTATAAATACCATAAATTATTTTTTCTTATTTTGACACCACAATTTCAATTCTTCTACAAATTTTCTCCAACTTCTCTCTATATATCATTCTTTTCCTATTTGGAAATACGTACACACAGACGATGCATCCATCTTCTCGACAACAAGCTAGTAGACATCTTTGGGTGACCAATTGTATCATTTGTCTTTAAGTGGCCACAAAACCCACAACAATACATTTAATCAAAGAAATCTAGTGCATTTTGGTCCTATCGATGAATGATTAACATTTTTATCATTTTGTTAATATTTTTATTACGTAGTTCTCATTATTTAAATTTTCTTTTACTTTTAATTCAATTTATAATTTTCAATTATTCACATATACATTTAATTAGGATATATAAATTGAAAATACAACATATCAGAGATGTGATTAAAATCTGGTGCAATTAAGTAAATTGATAATTGGTGAAATAGTGATAAGAGTTGTGAACATTACGAAGAGGGATAAATGACGCGAGGTTATCATAGTTAGGATGACGAAGTAATAACTAAAAACACTCATTATATATTATCTTAATCATTGAGTCTCTATCATGTTCAACTTTTAATTGAATCTTTCAAATCAAGACCTAATTTAAGGGCCAAATATTTGACCTAAAATTTTTCCATCTCATAGTGCAAAAAAATCGAAATTGAGTGGAGCACTAACAATTAAATTGACTTTCATTATGGTCAAATCAACAAGACACATTTAGAAATTTTTTAAGCATGGACAAATATAAAGAACTTTAATAACTAGAAATATCTTACACATCTCGAGGTTATGAGCTTTCTCGAAGACAAATTCTTTGTTTTCTTCTTCTACTCTTCTTTGGTATTTATAAACATCAAGGTGTTTTTCTAGTATGATAATAATTCTAGCTCAGAAAGGTAACTGTTGGAGCGAAATAGGACAAATTGCATTCGCCGTACAAACTTAGTGGATTGCTGCGGGTCACTGACTTACTCCTGGACTCTCGGCACTGAACTCGGTGGATCATTAATTTCTTCTCATCGGTCGCTGGTAGGTACGTCGGCTTAGGCTTGATTTATATAACGGGCCATTGGACTTGCATCAATCACTGACACGATTGGCGGCTGCTGACTTCGTGTCAGCAGACCACTGAGATGGTCCAATTCTTCCGGACTTCAATTCTGACTATTTTCTGCCATTTTCTAAGTCTATTTTGCACATTTCATACAAAACACGTCAAAATATCAAATAGTACAAATATTAAACATTAAGATCATATTTTTCATGAAAGATAATCAAAACTGACCATATTTAGGCTTTAAAGCTTGTAGAATCCATATTTATCACGAGTGGATTTCTAAATTTTTACACAAAAAACTTATCATATTCAAATATAAGTTCAAAACCCTTATTAACAAATATTGATCTATAAGCTAGGTTCTTGCGGATGTCCAGGACATGCATCGCTTTAATTTATGTCAGACGTCATATTGAACACCACATCTCCAACACCGATAACTTCGAATTAGGCTTGGTTCCCCATGTTGAACGTCATCCCCTCAACATTTCTGTAAGTATAGAACTTACTTCGGTCGACACACATGTGGGAAGTAGAGCCTATGTTGATATACCAACCAAATCTGTTCTCGACATGATTGACTTTTTTAGTGACCACGACTGATATATTACCTTCGTCATATTTGATCAAGTTTTTCTCTAAGTTTTCTTTTATCACTTTTGATGTGTTTATAATGGAATACACTATGTACAAGACTATAATCTAAAAAAATTAAAACAATGTTTTTTAATAGGTATTTCCCATAGTGCCAACTATTGTATGCATCTCAGATGACGACGTTTGTCTTTTGTGCACTTGGCGCATACGACTTATTTTCCTTTAGAAAATTGACGATGCTCAATGTTATTAAACATGACGACATTATTACGCGTCACTTCTTGAAGTTGGCTCCACCAAAATTTTGGTTAGTGGCTTCATTATGGGATTAATCAATTCACATGTTAATACATAGTAATTACATGCTGGAACGCAAATAATACATGCTCAAGGTATAAATACAATACATGAATTCTACAATTTAGGATTACCGAATTGATTCTCAAAAGAATCATCATTGCTCGCGCCTTCTCTACGTTATAACCTTCGAAACTCGACCACAAATCTTCTAATATGTTCCCCAACTCAAGTTATGATCTTTGGGTGGGCAAAGCTTATCAAAACTGAAAGGACTAGACTAGAAAGAAGATAAAGGCTACTCTTAGAAGAAGAGAGAACATTCGAAAATTTCCAGAGAGGAATTTTAAAAAATTATTATGAATAATTATTATGATGTCTTGTGTCTAGTCTCCTTTATATAGAGTTATGATGGGCCAGATTAGGGATTCATGGAGGTTGGACTTGGCCTATGCCTGCTTGACTTTTAATTAAATTGTGTCCCAATTTAATTCAAGCCCAAACATAATATTATAATCAGCCGCTACAGTAATATAATATTGACCCCCCGTCCAATCCCAAATTACTAATAATTCTAGGCATTCCTCTTTAATACGTTATTTTCAGCGCTTAAGTTATAAATGTCCATCAATTAATTAAAGTCTGCTTTTGACTAAATCAATTAATATTTTATTTATTCCAATAGTGGACTTGGTTTGAAATTCTTATTCATGGAATAAAATTGGCCAGTTTCCGAATAATAAAACTTTATTTCAAATTCCTCTTAAGGACATTATCAAACTAGACTCTCCTAGCGCACGATTCATTGCAATAACAATACTAAGCACCTCCAGACATTATCACCACTACCCAAGATATTAGGATTCTCGGGTTTTGGGATTCTTCGCATTCTCGGGCTTTCCCTTTGATCCCATTATCCTACAAAAGAAATTCACACTCTTAAAAGAGCAACAACAAACTAGGCAATCAAAGGTTCCCCCAAACTTGCACGTAACCAAGCAAAAATCAAGAATTAAAAATCATGTGCAAGTTTGTGTATCATAGCATCCTAAATTGTAACATGTTAACATGTAGAGCATAATCAACAAAAATAGGGCACTTCAATCTATCCCCCAACGTGAATTCATCCCCCATGCAGAGACGTATCAACAATAAAACAATACAAATCAACAATCTCTAAAAATTCATAAGTTTACAATTCATGGAAGTAATAATAGCCTCACAGTGCTATGAACATGATTGCAACATATTAGCAATTAAGAACAAGAGGGAATCACTATTCACTAAGCAACAATTCACCACCCAAAGTACAAATTAAACCATGGAAATTCAAAAATAAGCACACACAATCATCCCCCCATCACAAACTAAGAGTTTCTACCGAACAATTCATCCAAGAAATACCAAAATCCATGAAAGAATTAAAGCAAAGCTCAGAAATTGAGTTAGGATTCATACCTTTTGTTGAAGAGAATTGAAGGAGGAAAGCTCTAAATTTGAAGTAGAATGAGAGAATGAGAGTGTGGGTGTGTGAATTTGGTGATTTATAATGGTGGGGGTTGTGTGCAAGGAATGAATTAGAGAAGGAATGGAAAGCTTACCTTATAATAGCCAATTCCCGTCTCTGGATCGTCCGTGGCACCGCCACGTATTACGTGGCGGGCTGCCACACGGGCTGTCGAAAACGATGCTTCCTGGCGGGCCGCCGTGGCCCGCTCAGCGGTTACTCCGGCCCGCCCTAAGCCTGCCCCAGGCCTGACTCCATCTTGCACATGTGACACACGTATGACGACCGCCGTGGATTGTGCAGCGACTGCCACCAATTATTTTTTTTTGAAAGAAAAGTAAAAGCGAAAATAACAAGAAATAACAAAATAAAAATTGGGTTGCCTCCCAACAAGCGCTTTTGTTTTGAGTCGTTAGCTCGACTTGAAGTGGCCCACCAATTGGGCGGATCAGCGATCCTAGTGCTGAAAATCGGCATTTGGACCAACTTAGTTCCTAGCTTTTTCCACCAATTATACTTCCCCTTGTTGGTTTTAATCACATAGACCTCGTGGTCTTCTTTGGGCCCTTTCTTCTTCTTTTTCTGCAAATTAGGATTAGAAGAATTAGGCTCGTTCTTTTTAGGAGAAGGACTTACCTTGTTGACAATGTAAATTGTGGAGGTTGAAGGGTCCTCCACTTCAAATGGATCACGAGTCTTTGTCAAGTCCATGACCATGATTGCCATGCACTGCCATTTCATCTCTGCCTGCTTTGCCTCCTCAAATTTAAGCATCTCGCTCTCAATCTTGTAGGTGGAGCGACTATAATTGTCACTCTGATTGTGATCTCCCCACGACCTACATCAATCAAGGTTTTGCAAGTGGCTAGAAAATCTCTGCCTAAGATTAGAGGAACATTCTTGTCCATTTTCATATCAAGTACAATAAAATCGGCAGGAAAGATGAAATCGTCAACCTTCACCAATACATCCTCAATCATACCTACTGTTTTGATGGACGAGTTATCAGCCAGCCTATAAGAGTCACGTCTGAAGTCTTGAGTGGCCCAATGTTTAGCTTCTCGTAGTACTTCAGTGGCATGAGATTGATGGATGACCCTAAGTCACATAGGGCCTTGTCAACTTTCCTTTCTCCAATTTGACACCTTATGATGAACTGCCCAGCGTCTCTCTGTTTCACTGCCCTTTCCTTTTGGATGATCTCGCTGCAATGATGTGGTAGCTTAAGGTCGACTTTAGTCGGTTTTTTCTTTCTCATCACCGCATCCCTTAATAACTTTGCATATTTGGGTATTTCCTGCAGCGATTCAACTAGAGGAATGTTAGTATGGACCTTACAAAACTTGTTTAGGAAATGCTTGAACTGCTCTTCGAGCTTAAACTTCCTCTTTGGCTGAAAAGGGAGCACAATCCCATTATGCCGCACGAGTCCCTGCTTGGTGGATGATTCTGTTGTCTCAGTGGCGGCCTGCCGCGGGGTGTGTGGCGGTCCGCCGGTGGTCTGGCAGATTACATTCGGTGGGTCAGTGGCGGCCCGCTGCTGTGGTGGCGGCAGTCCGCAGGCGGCTGGGCAGTCCCCAGATTTTTGCTTCGCCACCCACTTCTTGTTGATATCATCCATTCGTGCTGCTGCCTTTGCCTTGTCCTCATCAAGCTTCTTTTGGACTTGCTCCATTTGAGTGTTATTATTTGATATGGTAGTCGAGATCGTGTTTATCCCTTGCTCGAGGTTGTTTATCCTAGCTTCCACAACTCCGATCTTGGTATCATTCACCTTTCTATCTTGCGCAATCACCTCCAAAATCTTCATGATCCCTTGGTCATACTTTTCTTCCTTTTTGATGGGCTCAACTACTCCCCCCTTGCTAACATTAAATCCTGTAGGGGGTTGCAAGAAATTATTGTTAGAATAAGAAAAATTAGGATGAGAACGGTTTCTATTATAATTGTTGAAATTACCGCCCCCTAGTTAGGGTGATAATTGTTGTTGAAATTTCTATTGGAACCGCCTCCTTGCATGTAGTTGATTTCCTCCACTATCGGGGCGGAAGTTTCGGGTTTAAAGACCGCAATGATGGAGGTTGGTAGAATCGGATCCTCCTTCCTTGTGTCACTCAATCATGAAGCATCAAGATTAACTTAGAGAAGAAACAAAGTAAAAATAAAACGGATATTATATAGAAAAAAGGAATTGTATAACCAAAGTCGTTTACTAACACATCCCTAGAATCCTATGAGTTTAGTTACACATAATGGAATAAGCTAAACACATAGATTGAAGGGAAGACAATTTGAACATAAAACTAAAGCAAATAAAACCCGTAGGTTGAATCCTTGTCGTTTTTGATGTTCTTGAAATCCTTTTTCAACTCCTTGCACAATGACGTACTCTAGCTTTTGGTCTCTGAGAATTATTTTGCAAAAAGAAGCTCTAATTTGATGAAGCTTGAGGTCCTATTTATAGGGAAAAGTCAATCCTCATTGTAGAAGGAAAAGATCTTCAAAATATGGTAAATCTTGGAGCAGATCTAGGTCAAGTCGGATTCGCCGCCTTTTCTCCGCGGGCCGCCGCACCTTGGCATGGGCGGTCGCCGCGTTGCGAGTCCCGAGTCTTTGTTCCTTCGGTGGCGGACCGCCGCATGACCTCCGGCGGTCGCCGGACGGGCCGCTACATAACACTGACCGCCGGCGCCGGCGGTCACCATACAACTTGCGGCGGTATGCCGTCCGGACTCCTAGATTTCCAGACTTTGAGTTTTGACTCCCTTTTTCGGCTCAAATATGCACATTTCTCACAAAACACGTCAAAATACCAAAATGTATAAAATATGCAATTATTGGACATGTAGAGTGACTTTGACATAAAAAACGGGTCAAATAATGGTCTTAAAACCATGCAAAATCCGAGCGTATCAAGTATATAGCAATAAAGATTTATCTCCCCGTTAGATCCGTTCAGTGCTATACCAAACCAATGACATCTTATTTCAGTAAGACTTAGAAATATGCAGACTGACATTGCAACCTTTCGCGATAAGGAGCCAAAGCCTATCTGGGTTGTGAAATATTGTTCTTCTGCTGTTCAGAACTGACCATATTACCTCAAAGTGAACGACGCCCACAACCGGTCTACTAAAACAAAGACTTGGACTTGTTTGCTTCTTATACATTTAAATGTTTGTAAAACATCTTATAAATGCACAAACAAACACAATGTAATAATAATACTGATTCAATTCGTGCGAAACCGCTCAAATAATACTGAATCGGGTTAAAAGAGGATTGTAGAGTTTACATATACAAGCATGATTCTATTCGTGCACGAAACATACTTTTTTGTATTCCAAACCTAACATCAAATGTCTTACCACATCTCCTAGGGACGAGAGCCAAATGTTTTTCCATATCTCCCAGGGGATAGAGAGGTGCCAAATGTCTCCCCCACATCTCCTAGGGGACGGACGGAAGTCAAATATTTCCCCACGTTTCCAAGGAGATGAACGGGTGCCAAATGTCTCCACATGTCTCTTAATTAAATGTTTCGTCACATTTGCGTCTTGAGCAAAACCTTTGACCGCATATTTATGTACTTTCATTTTCTTCTTCTAATTATTGTTTGCCAAACTTATAAATTACTCCATCCATCCTATAAAAATATGGGCAATGAGCCAATGAGCATGACATGAGAATTAAGAAAAAATTAGTAAAGTAAGAAAGAATATGAGAATGATTTGGTAATGTAAGAGAGAGAAGGAGAATGGTAGTTAAAGTGACTTTAGTGGATAGTGAGATTTACATTATTAAATTGATAAAACCTTTCAAAAGTAGAATGCACATATTTTTGTAGGACAGACGAAAAATGAAAAGTACATATATTTTTATGGAACGAATGGAGTATTTAATAATGAGATCTACTAAAAAAAAATATGGATACTACAAATTATTCTCTCATTAAGTAGTTGCTCGTGTTTTTTCACCAAACATTTTAGGCACACAGCTACAAAATCCCAAAACTTATAAAAGCATTAGTACTTTTTTATTTTTCTCAGATGTGAATGAATGAAGGAAAATGTGAATAATAAACAAAAAAGGTACTAATATTTCTTCTTAATGGCATCGCATAGACGAATGGAAAGCGTCTAGTAGTGTGCTAGTGTGCATATAGCATGTGTCATCACGTAAATTAAAATTACTAGTAATTTATTTATCACTTCTTAGGCTCCCCAAATTAAATCTATAAGTATATGAGAAAAAAAGAAGAATTTATAAGTTTCATCGGCACAAAGTGAAATAAGCACAATCTCACAAAATTATGAGATACGTTAAACGTAAATCTCAGTATAAAGTACTCCATGATTCTGCATATATATAAGACCATAACAAATAAAAATACGAACCCCTATTTAAAAAATAGACATCCGAAAAATATACAAATTCTCAGCCCAATATGATGAAAAGCAAAAGGTCCAGAAATTTCAACAAGTCCAAAATAGATTAAATCTCAGCCCAAGTTTTACGCATTTTTTAAATAGAAAATATAGATTTTTTTTTTTATCAAATTAAAAAAATCAATCACTCAAGACCTAGTGAAATTGAATTTCGCTATAAATTTTGTTGTAGATTGTCGAGTTAATCTTTGTCTTTGAGCTTGTAGATTTGTGAATCCAGATCTTATTGGTAAGTTAATTCTCTTCCCTAGTTGACAAATTCGTTAGTTTTTTTTTGGTTGATTATGGTGTAACAGTGGTAATATATTTCGATTTCAGCCCTGCAATCAGAGAGAGATAGAAATGGATCCGGATTCAGTGAAATCGACTCTTTCTAATTTGGCTTTCGGCAATGTCATGGCTGCTGCAGCTCGCGATTACCAAAAGGTTCCAAATCTTTTTTAGTTTTTTTTTTTAAGGTTAATTTACTTTGATGAATTTCATGCTCTGTATTTCTGCTTCGTTAATTCTGTGTGCAGCAGATCTAGTAGAATTGATGAATTGCAGGAATAGCTTATGCGAACTGATTTAATTGGGTATATTTACATAATTCTACCTTTTTTTCTGGTAATGTTTAGCTTTAGTTTCTGATGAGGTATGAAGAATGAATGAAGAAGATTTTTGGACATTATTCTACTAGATTAATATCTCTCTGCTTGAGCATACGGAGTTTATATTAACAAGAGTAAATATTGATGATTTGATTGATGTAGTAAAGGGGAAGTTTTATTTGTTTTATGGAAAAGAGGCAGAATTGAAATAAAGTTCGAATGCTGAATTTCAAATTAGATGCTGCAGTTTGGTAGATAGTACAGTTGAATGTTCATTTGTGTGGTTTTGATTAAGCAAAAGCATGGATTTTGCTAAATGAGGGTTCGGTTCATTTCAAGGTTTCTGAAATATAAAATTTAACTGTGAGCTGGAAGGAGATTGGTTTAAGTAATGTATGCGAATAACATTTCTTAAAGGAAGGAAAGATTGTGGATCTCAATTGCTGTAACTTCTTCCACAGGATTTGCTGGCTCAAGGGAAAGCTAATGCATCAAGCTCTGTTCATGACGAAGTGGATTTGGATGAGCTTATGGATGTAAGTAAGTTTTGCATTTACATTATGTTGCTTTGTTTTTCTCTGTATATCTCATCTTTTTGCTATGTTTATGCTACTCATAGGACCCTGAGCTGGAGAAATTGCACGCTGACAGGATAGCGGCTCTTAAGGTATCTATCTAGCTGGTTTATTTTTCTTCTTGCCTTTGAGATCATCTGTCTAGGTTTTCACATGAGGCAGAGCTTGCCTCTTTTGTTCTATATTTACTAACTTTCCTTACAGAAAGAAGCAGAGAAGCGGCAAAAATTGACAATGCAAGGTCATGGGGAGTACAGGGAGATAACAGAAGGAGATTTTTTGGGTGAAGTTACTGGCACCGAAAAAGTGATTTGTCATTTCTACCACAGAGAGTTCTATCGATGCAAGTAATGATGCATAATGTCTCCTATTTGCAGCATCTGTAAAAAGTCGGATATATTGAGTTGATATTTTCAATTAGGCATGTGATGTTATCATATTAATTTGTTAAGTAGTTAAGTATTGAACAGCTAAAAGAAGGATTTATGGTGACTCTGTCACCCTAGTTTATATTGCAATTATTTGAAATTTTATTCTGAGGATCCTTTAAAAACATGCATTTGTTATAATATCTTTTGTTGTTGCATTCTCTAGGATTATGGATAAGCACTTGAAGTCCCTTGCTCCTAGACATTTTACTACTAAATTCCTCAAATTGGATGCTGAGGTTAGTATAGAAGGTCGTGCTGCATGTATGTATTGTACACCAAAGAAGCTGAAATTCATATGTGCTATTTTCTTTTTGGTAGAATGCTCCTTTCTTTGTTACCAAGCTTGGAATCAAGACATTGCCATGTGTCATACTATTCAGGTAATCCTTGTTTCCATACTCTTCCTAAACTTCCAAATTATTAATTTTTCCATTAGCAAGTGGGAAAGTTGGATTATTCCATTCATTTATAATTGACATGAATGGCTATGAATTACATTTTAATGAAGTTGGAAAGAACTACTCAGATATATGTTTGAATCTTATAATATTTATCACCAAATTACTTCTGTGGCATCCTAGTTTTCATTGTCGAGTAAGATTTCATGCTTCCTATATCCTTGCTATGACTTGCTGTGCAAAATAGCATTGCTTAGCATCATATCTGATCATACAAACATGCACACAGACAAGGAGTAGCATCCGATAGGCTGGTGGGGTTTCAAGACTTAGGGGGCAAAGATGATTTCCCTACAAGGAAGCTTGAACTTTTCTTCTTGAAGAAAGGTAACATTGTTCTCCAGAATCCTGCGTTATAGCTGCATTTATTTACTTTGTTGCAGATTCTAAACCTATATTTTCAGGAATTATCGAGGAGAAGAAACGAGATGAAGAGGATGATGATTATCTTGAAGGAAAACGTACGTCAGTTAGAACATCAGTACATACAGATTCGGACTCTGACTAAGAACTCACAGAGCAGCTTGCCCCAAGAACTTGAACTGCAGTTATTTTCTGCTTTTTTTTTGTAGTTACTGTAAAATTTTACTGGACTCGTCGATGGCTGTAACTCTTGCTGTATGTGTTATTTTGTTTTGCTGCTACCGCGTTTCGTTTGTGAGCTGGGATACTATTATATGCAATACTCGAGTAATGATAGATATAGACTCGTAAATTTGCAATGGAACAGAGTCTTAATAAACTACTATGATAACATACAACACCAACAGGCAAAAACAATGCATAATGATAGTAACTGTGTGCTTTTGTGATTATTATTACTATTATTGGTGCAGAAAATAACTAGAGAGAAAGTTCTCCTTTGGAAATGAGGATTCCATCAGAATCTGCATAGAGCCACTCCCCATCGTGAATGAGCGTCCCTGCAATATTAATCGGTACATGCTTCTCGCCGATGCCCCTTTTGTATGACTTCTGGGGATGTGATGCCAATGCCCTGACCCCGACATCACACCCATTGATCTCATCCACATCTCGTATGCACCCATTTACAACAATCCCTTTCCAACCCATATTCTGAGCCAACTGCCCCAGATTTCCTCCTACCAACGCACACCTCATGCTCCCTCCCCCGTCTATCACCAGAATTCTGCCTTCCCCCTTTGTCTCAAGAAGCTCCCTCACCAATACATTGTCTTCAAACACTTTGAGAGTCACAATCGGTCCAGAGAATGCACGCGACTGTCCATACGTCTTGAAAATAGGTGGAAGCACTCGGATGTCACCAACTGCCACCAGTGATGCATTCGTGTCACAAACCTCCGCAGTTGCTAAAGAACCCATATGTCCTTCCTCTCCTCAAACTAGTCAAAACCATTGCAACCATATAATCAAGTTTTAAACAAGATGTCAAAAGTGACAAGAATGTTAACACCTCTTACTCAATAGTTTCAGTTCTAGGGCTTCGACGTCCGATGCAACTCTAACAATGCCTAATTTTCGATGTAAATTCCATATTCACTACCAAATTAACCAACAAAAATCCATATATATAAGATCCTATAAGGTCAGAATTTCGTTCATAAAGGTAACTCTCAATTCATTTCGATCTCGATTCAATTTAGCGTTCGAAAACACGTCGAATAATGTAAATTAACAACCAATTTAAGCTAAAACAACTATTTCACCTCAAAATTCACCAATTCAGCCACCCCACGTTTAATATTCATCCATATCAATAAACATGTGACCCAACTTCTAATTCAAACATCAAACCATAAACGAAGCCTACAATCGCCTAAATGCTAATGTATCCAAATTTAAAAAATTCTATCATTCCAACCCAAAGAGGACCAAGTTATCAGATATTATTACAATTTACACAATATATATATATCAATTATTCAAGCTATAAATATAGTGTGGATAAGTAGAGCTTACTTAATCTATAAGAATTCACGCGATTAGAACGACGATACGATGTCAAATCGAGAGGGAGGAAGAGCTTAAGAACACATCGGTTGTCTTCAACTATGGAGGTCACGAATTTAGTTAAAAAAAAAAATTGAGGAAGAAATCTTGGACAAGTTTTATAGTGCGGTGGAGAGATTCTAGAAGTTGTCATATTTATGATTTATCAACTAAGTTATTTTATATTTTTTCTAAATTAAATTAAATTTTTTTTACTAATTTATTTTCATATCATATTATGATTTATATTAATAACAAATAAATTAGAATCAAAACGTAATATAATCGACGATTTTTCCTAAACACGTAATAATTCTTTCTAAAACTCATATCTTAGCTTTTAATATTTCTAAAATTTATTTATGAATAATTTAATAATATAATAATAATTTTATGCACTTATTTTAATTTATTTCATTAATGTTTCCAAAAAATAACCGTCGAATATTTTGGTTTCGACAATTTTTATGCCGTAAAATTATTTTTTGGTGTATGACCATAGCTAGAGTGTTCTAATTCTTAACTAGGAAACATTTATCATTTAAATCGTAATTTTTGATTAGCTTCTGATTAGGGGTGGAACCTGTACATAGTCAGATGAGACATTTGCCTCTCCTCATCCTTCTTTCATCATTATATATCTATAAATATATTTTCAACTACATATAATATTAACTACACTAAATACCTCTCCTAAATACATAAAATCTTCCTATATACTATTGCTCCTTGTTAAGCAAAATTCTGGCTACGCCCTTGCTTTTAGATCAAACTCTTCACTTATAAAAATAGCTAATTAAATCATAATTTTTGTATATTTCTTAATTATCACATACAATTGAAATTTTGATGAAATTTGTTGTGATTTTTGTGTTATCCGCCATTATATTTTCACTAATCACGTAATAATCATCTAAAATCAAATATCATAATATAAAACAACGCTAAATTTATCAAGAAGTTAAGGAAAACTTATTATTTAAATGACATTTCAACAAAATTTCAATCATATTGGACAATTGAGAAATGTGCAAAAATATTATGATTAATTACCAGAATTCAACCAAAAATTATGATTAAATGACAATCAATCTTAATTAGAAACCGAGCAATCAACTAGTCCTATGGTAGTTTAGTAAGAGCAAATTCCCTCCAATTACAAGAATGGTTAATTTCTGGCTCAATTCTTCGCACACCTCTTACCTTTAAACCAATATAAATTACTACTACATGAATCGCAAAATATGCTTTAAAACACAAGATTAAAAGCCACAGCACTGCCAAATTAACACTAGAATATGTAAAATCCTGACGTCAAATTCGAGCTCAATTACGACAAAACCTGTTGTAACTAAGCCGACAAAACTAAAGTTGAATAAAAGAAGTTTTACCTGTGAAGAAGAAATGAGATGAACAGCATCCACCGATGAAGCCTTCCCAATTAAACTCTGAAACCACAAGTTAAATGATACTGAAAATGGTTTCATCTTTTCGTTGGATGTGCCATGGCGTATGATCCGACAAATCTTATCCTCCCTTTCATGTCAACAAGTTGGTTATGGATTGGGCCCCAATTTACAAGGCTTTAATATTTTAGCCATTTAAAGGATAATACAAAAATATTACTCCTTCCGTCCTTGATTAATTGGCATGATTCGAAATAATACGAGTTTTAAAAAATGTAGTAAAACATAGATGGAAAAAGTGAGTGAAATGCCGATATTAATTTTACAATAAAATGTTAATAAAAATAAATTATGGAACGTGGGATCCATTACTAAAAAAAATAAGGATGTCAGTTAATTAGAAACTGACAACAAACGAAATTGGTGGCAATTAATATGGGAGATAGGGGATGTAGGGAGTACCTAACAAATCATGTCTTTCTAATTTTTTCAATAGCTTAACATTTTAGAGGAATAAACCTCCACCAACCTCTCGACAATCGGCGAACATACTGAGTGATTTGATGAGTTTCTCCGCCTGCGTAGTCGAGAACTAGAAATGGAAAGAGAAAGCAGACACCCCAACGCCGTCGTCGGCAGTTTCTGCAAATGAAGCCGAAGAAACGAGAAAAATAAATTACTATAAATTTGGAATGCAACGATAGAGAGATGGTGTTACAGACTCAAATCCTACATCAGTTGTGAGAACAACTGGTGTGAGGTATATAGACTAAATAAACTCTCTCTCTTAATAGACTAGTTTTTTAGACTAAGTTCTCATGTTTAGTCTGCTCCGATGATTGACGGCTTGATGCCAATTTTGTGGAATGCAGAAAATACAATTTTTCTTTAAGTTGTATATATAGTGAGGTTGAGTGAGAAATAAAAAATGTGCATTGCATTTGCATCTATTTACCCATTTCCTTTGCTATTTCTTTTTCATATTATAACAATCTATCCATTTTTTTTCATTTGCATCACTATATTACTAGATACTACTCCCTCCGTCCCGTGAAATATGCAACATATGAGAATCTGTACGGATTTTTATGTAGTGTTATTTTGTGAGTGAATGAAGAGAGAGTAAAGTAAGAGAGATGAAAAAATAGAGATAGAGATGTTTCTATTTTAAGAAACATTTCATTTTTAATGAGATAAACTAAAAAGGAAAATATTTCATTTCTAATGGGACAGAGAGAGTGTTAAATTGGATTACAATATTAACATTATTAGATACTAAATTGGATTATAATATTAATAGTACTCCCTCGCCCCACTCAGCATGATCATATTCTTGAGTGACATGTGATTTATATAAAGTTATTGAGTGTAGTAAAGTAGAGTGCAATAAGGTACCCCACC
Source organism: Salvia hispanica (assembly GCF_023119035.1). NCBI lineage: Eukaryota > Viridiplantae > Streptophyta > Magnoliopsida > Lamiales > Lamiaceae > Salvia > Salvia hispanica. The sequence continues at coordinate 51,759,927 of NC_062967.1, forward strand.
CGTTCCGTTCAAGCGTTTTTTTTTCGGCATGGAGATTAATAAAAAAATGTTTACTGTGCTAAATGAATAGAGAATAAGTAAGAAATAGAAAAAAAAATAGAGAGAATAAAGTAAGAGAGATATTAAAGTAGGAAATAGAAAGTGAGTTAATTATTACTCCATTGTATATAGAAATGAGTCGATCATGATGAAACTTTCCAAAAATAGAAAAGTTACTCAACTATGATGAAATGAAAGAATTAATCTAATATTTTAAAGAGATTAGATGAAGTTTATTCCATCTTGATTTGGACAAGTCCTTTGGAGGATTGCAAGGTAACAATCACGAAACACATAATTTACGTAATTTTATGTGTATTTGATGTGTTTATCGTAGATTTATATAGCATGAAAATGGAATTTGTTGCGTAATCACCTAAGTAAATTAGCTTAGGGATCTGTTTGACAATTGTGTATTTCCGCTGCGCAACCCCAACACAACATAAACTCTAACATCTATAGATTCTATCTAATTTTATTAACTTACACATGAGTCAAATTAACAAACAAACCTCAGTAAACTCATATATCAACATATAAACATTCAACACATTGAAGGGACTGGCAACAAAAGCGTACGGAGATTAATGTACAACAAATAAATCAGATAATCAAGATCTATTTAGACGATTATTTAGACAAATTCTATTCGCACAATTATCACATGTATCATGCTCATAACTCAAATAAATCATACTTTAAATTAATCAAAACCTAAAACATGCTTTTCTACGGTTTAGCTATTATACCTTGATGATTCTCCAAAGAACCGAAGATAGCTAGCGCTTTCTCCACGTGAAGATCTTCGGTACTAAACCACAGATCTTCTGTCTGGTTCCCGGACTGTAAACTGATATCAGGGTGGGCTGATCTCACCAGTATACTAGGACTTAAATAAAGAAGACGGAAAACCTATCTCACGGAGGAGAGGAAGAGGAAAAATCATGACACCTCTAGATCTATGGAAGGTTTTGGATATGGGCTCCTCCAATTAGCTTTTTACTATTAAAGTGAACTCCAATTTAATATAAGCTTTTAATTGGAATATTACGAGCAGCCACTACAGAAGTAATATTGCACTCCTCATCCAAATCCGAAATTATAAGTAATCCGGGTTTCCATTGCTTGTCATTTATTTTCCGCGCTTAAGATAGAAACATCCATTAATTAAGTAGTGTCTACTATAGACTTACTTAATTAATCTCTTATTAATTCAAGAGTGGACTCAACAAGAAATTCTTATTTATTATTCATAGAGTAATCAAACTCCAAGTAGTTAGGTTCCGAATAATAAAACCTTATTTCGAGCTTCTCTTGAGGATGTTATCAAACGAGACTCGCCTCGCGCACGATTCAATATAATAGCAATCTTAGCACAACTAGATATAAATCACCACTACCCAATGTACCAGGTTTATTGGGTTGCGAAAAACCCGCACCATTTGGTAAGTCAAAATAGTGCATAATCAATATCGTATGCTCAATGCTAACGTACATTGATTAAGAAACAATAATTATCAAGACCTCGTCTTTCAGTAGATAGCATAAAGATATGTCTCCCTGTTAGATCCAATTCAGTGCTATACCACACCAATGTCATCTTATTTCAGTAAGGCTTACAAATATGCGGACTGACATTGCAACCATTCATGATAGGTAGTCTAAGTCTATCTAGGTTGTGAAATTCTTCTTTTTCTTTGTTCAGAATTGACCGTGTTACCTTTAAGTGGACGACGCCCACAACCGTTCTACTAAAACAAAGACTTAGACCGTGTTAAGTTACTTATATATTTAAATATGTAATAAATATTCATTAAATGTAAAACATAACAACATTACGACAAAAATAATCTGTTTTATTGTTATTAAGAAAGAATTATATAAAATATAGTATCTTTTATCATTTTTTACTGTTTCTATCTTTTGGAGAAAACCGATTTCTCCATCTTCAAAAGATACGCTGCTTTTCTCGATTCAATCTACCCTCTTTTCTCCAATAGATAATTCATAATTAATGGCGTATTATTTGATACTTTCATTGATTTACTCTTCTCCTATCATATCCGCCATATTGTGAAAGTTTTTATGAATATTTTAAAAAGGTTATTTTTTTTGTTATTGTGATAATTGAGAGGAGTGGAAGTGGAAAAGTTTAAAAAATAAACATAATACACATTTCCATATATTTGAGATTAAGGTATATAATAAAGTTGGGAAAATGAAAAAGTTAATTTTGTTTCTGTGATTAATGGGAGAAGTGAAAAGATTTCGAAAGAGGAGGAAGTGAAAGCGTTTCGAAGCCACTTTTATTGATCTAAAATCTAGAAACGGCATAGTGTTGTGGTAGATATATATATTAGTATGATTGATGTGTCATTTGTGTTGCAATACACGTTTAGTATTGGATTTTTATTTGTTGATCACCTTATTTGTATTGAGAAGTAAGTGGGTTGTCTCGAACACTTTTGTTTATTCAGTTTCTCCTTTCCTCGTTTCACATTCATTTCTATTTCTTTTACATATCCCGTCATAGGAAGTGATCAATTGTTAACTCATCATTTAATTGCTAACTACAACTAAGATCATATGATTTTAGAAAAATATATGGTTTACAATTTGCCACGTGTAATTTTCGTTTCTATTAATTAAATCAAAAAAGATAAAAAAAACTACCAAATTAGAGTTTTAGATGAAAATGTCAATATAGCGTTAATTAACTCATCATTTAATTGTTAACTACAACTAATTTAAGATCATAGGATTTTAAAAAACTTGTGGTCTACAATTTGCCACGTGTAATTTTCGTTTCTATTAATTAAATCGAAAAAGATAAAAAAAAAAAAAAACTATCAAATTAGGATTTTTGATGAAAATATCAACACAATGTTTTGAGAATGTCAACGCAATGCTTTGAGAATGTTAACACATTGCTTATATTGACATATTTTATATACTATGTTGACATTTGTGCTGTACGAAAAAATTAAAAAATTTTGATTTTTTTTTCAAATTTTTACGTCGGAACATATGCAAGCGGGATCTCGTTAGAATCCTTATGAAATTATCTTTAATTTGATATATGTTGTGCGAAAAAATAATTTAAATCAAGAAAGCTATATACGTTTTAAAGTTATGGGATATTTTTCAAAAGTTAGTTACAACTAATTTGTTGTAAATTGACCTTAATACCCTTATTGACATTTTTTGTTGATCGTATTGATATTCCGGAGCTAATGATTTGGGCCATTAATTTGAATATCTAATGGCTATTATTTAGTTGTAATTAGCAATTAAGTATTGAGATAACAATATAACACCTCCCTCCGGTCCTATTATTTTTATACCTATATATCTACTTTAATCATTGTCAAAATCTAATACTCCCTCTGTTCCATAGTAACAGAGGCATTTTTCCATTTCCGTCCATTCCATAGTAATAGAGTCATTTCCCATTTTAGTAAAAGTCAACACATTTTTTCACACCTACTTTACTCTCTCTTACTTTTTTCTCTCTACATCTCTCTACCTTTTTTCATTTTCCACTTTATTCTCTCTTTACTTAACTCACCTAACACAACTTTTCTTAATCTCCGTGACGAAAAGTTTTGCCTCTATTACTATGGAACGAAGGGAGTATATTGTTGGATATTTTAGTGTAATTGGATTAACTTAATTGATCAGTATTATTATAATGATACATCATTTAAGTTTGGAAGTGCGGAGTGCACACTTATTTGAATTCATTATGATGTTAGGGGCGAAGCCCCTTAACAGATGAACGGGGGTCCAGGGGCAGCGCCCCCGGGTAGCGGGGTCCAAGGGGCGGCAACCCCTGGCGGGGTCCAAGGGGCAGAGCCCCTGGCTGGGGTCGAGCTGCTTTCCAACGAAATTACTTTATAAGAAATTTATCCGAAAATGTAATTTCTTAAAATCAAAGGATTAATTTGCAATTTCGAAAACTTTGAAAATCAGTTAAATTCGGTTAAGAATTTAACAGATGCAACTTTTCGAAATTAACAGTTGCAACTCTTCATCTTTATTAAGAACTGATCAGTTCTTTGGTTCGATTTACTCTCTCAAATATACATATGATATTTATGTATTATCTGAATTTTATCCGATCAAATAGTTTGGTTGAACCACCGAAATTGATTTGATCTGAAAGTGATTTATCACGACTTTTAGATAAATTATCGGTTTTTTTATTCTGTATATTGAATCTCCCTAACATATATCATATACTCCCTCGTCCCACTCAATTATGTCCATCTTTCCTTCTCAGTTTGTATCACTCAAAATATTCATTTTTTAGAGATCTCGCGTCTCATTAAAATATTCAATCTAACTTATTTTCTCTACCTATCCCAACTAACGAAGCTGGTAAATATGGGTTACTATAAGTTTTAACCTCATGTGGTTGAAAATTGAAACGTTGCATGTTACATTTACCTTATCAAACATTACGTGACAGCCATTTCAAGAATATAAGATGCCTTGCCCACGCTACTTTATTCTTTCAATCTTCTTTTAAAATACAATCAATGAACCGACATTCAAATAATTTAATCATAATGATTGCCACCATAAATCATTTCTTTAATATCTTCACTCACTCTTCTCTTTGTATAAATCTCCCCCTTCACCACCACCATAAGCCTCTCTCCCTCTCCTCTAATTAAAACCCAAATTCTCCTCCTTTCCCTCTCTCTCTCTCTCTCTCACCCTGAAACTGAATTAAATCCAAAGTTAATCGAGAATAATATTTTCATGTGGAAGCGTTGGATGATAGAATTGGAATCATCATGTCACCTTTAGTGAGTGAGATCCTCCTTTCCGGATTCACCATCAACTCCTTTCTACGACGTCGTTCTCACCTCGTCCAATCCTTCTCCGTCGTCTTCCTCTACTGGTTCTACGTTTTTTCATGAACACAAACCCTAAATCCCCAATTCTCACATACAAACCCTAATTTCACTCAAAACAAAATTCAATCCAACCATGGCTTCCCCAATCAGCGGAACCTCCTCAGGCTCAAACTCCGATCATCAAAACAACAACAATCTGCAGTCGGAGATGAGGAAACGGAAGAGAATGCTGTCGAATCGAGAATCCGCGAGGCGATCGCGGATGAGGAAGCAGAAGCTTCTAGATGATCTGACGGCTCAGGCGAACCATCTAAGGGCTGAGAACAATCACATGCTATCAAACATCAATGTGGTGACGCATCTCTACTTGAATATGGAGTCCGAGAATTCGATTCTTCGGGCTCAGATGTCGGAGCTGAATCACAGGCTCCATGCCTTGAATGAGATCACCGGCTGCTTGAGCTCAAGCCAGGGATTGTTGCCGGCTGGTGCTGGATTTGTTGAAGAAGATGGAGGAGATTTTGATGATTTGTTGAATCCATGGAGTTTGATCCATGTTAATCACCCAATCATGGCTTCTGCTGATGCTTTTTTGTACTAAGATGATGATGATTGAGCCATGGGATTTCATTTAATTTGTCATGTTTTGATTAATAATGTATGGTTAATAGTTGGATGGATTAATGAGTGATGTAATCGAGTTAGAACTTCATTAATCATTTCAAGCATTATTAATTGTAAAATCATGTATATTATGTTCATTTTCATCACAAGTTTGTTGTTCCAGTTATGTCGGTATAGTGATATAACCAAATGCAAACATACAAACTTTAAACTATGATCTGAATCGATAAAAAATATCAACAGATAACAAAAAATGTCAACGGTTGACGCTATGTTGTCACTGTGTTACATTAAAATCTTGAAATTTTTATTGTGTTGAGGAGTTTGTACAATATATAAAGTTCTGCATTTTATCACTATCCTATGTGTTATATTTGATGTATTACATAAAACCTCTCATAAATGTTTTTATTACTGAAATCAATGATATTGTTCCGATTTACGCAATCACAAGCAAAATTGAAAACAATCTAGAAGGTTTGAATTTTTTAAAAGATAATTATACAAAAGTTTGAACAATTTGGGAAGTTTGAGCTTTTAAAATAAAGTAATTAAACTGAGTACATTTTAACACTAGCTATAACTTTGAAATATAACCAATCCGAACAAGACAGGGCTAGGCTCTTTGTCCACTCCAATAGTTCTCTAGTAATATCGTATTCCTATTGAGAAATCACAATGTGTTCTTTCTGTTATCCATACATATGCAATCTCAACCAATAGTAATTGCACATTTGTTTAAGAAAGTGACCTAACATTTGTTGGACTAATCTCTTAAAACACCATATTTTTAATAGTACTCATCTAGGGGCAGCATGGCTTTTGAACCTTCTAAAATTGAGCGTGACATCATCTTTTTCAATTATTGGCTTGCATGAATTGACAATTTTATTTATAAAACTAACAAAACCCAAAAATTCAATCATGCAATAATGCAATATATATACTCGTTGATTATGGCTCTTGGCCGAATCTTTTCGTCTTTTTCAATAAATAATAAGTGCATTATATATCAAGGAATTTGTCTAAATATAGACATGATAATTTTGTGTTGTACAAGATAAGACTTTAACTTAATGTTGCATTGCTAAACTATACTACTATACATCAATATTATTTGGACAAACCTAACTAAATACACTACTTTTTAACAAGAAATGTTTGCATTATGATTCATTTAAAATTATGGAAAATGGATTGTCATTCTTAAACAAATGCCCAGTCCTAAAGGAAATGAATCTGTGGCAGGTTAATGTCGTGTACAATATATTTTAATACCATTCTCAAGAAAACTATGTGCATGACACCCATAGGAATCATGGGAACATATAACATTAGTTTATTTGATTAATTTCCTATTTTTTTCTATATATTTTGAAGATAATGAAATTGATCTTTAAAAATCACCCTTTTGAATTTTAGCAATTTAAATAACGGAACTTCCCATTTATTTTAATTTTATCCTCGACCCATTTTTTTTGCAAAAGTTTAATTAATTGTAAAATGAAACCCTTCTTTGGCGTTTGATCACATATTTAAAAAAAATATATATTAAACGTAGTTGAACACATGAACTGCATATTCTGGTTATATTCTTGCACTAAATTAACAGCTAATAAATAATTAGTTTTAGTTTTAAGTGTGTTAATTGCAAGCAATGTGTTTGGACGGTAGATCCATAACCATATTCTTTATAATGCATTTCATACTAGCTTGTGCACCCAAAATCAATAAATAAATCAGAAAAAGTGGGCATACCACATGCCACCCCCAATCAATATATAACTACAAATTAAATTAGCAGAAAATAATTCTTTATTTAGTTTATGTACCTCATCGACGCAGTGGGTGATTCATGCACTTGCAAGTTGCGAGACAAAAATATTAATTATTAATATCTATTATATGAAACCCATTTTGTCTCTTTACGTCAATAATACTTTATAATATTTTTTCACCTTCCCAGGAAATACAGGGTGTCCAATTTAAGTCGCACTTATGCTTTGTTTGCTAAGAATTAGGTCTGGAATTGTGGAATTTTCTTTTCATTGCTAACCTCATCATGATTAATATACACCGCGACGTGAGAGTGATCAATTGCTAACTCATCTCTTAATTGCTATCTACAACTAATTTAAGATTATAAGATTTTAAAAATTTTATGATCTACAATTTATCATGTGTAATTTCATTTTTTATTATTTAATATTATAAAGATAATAACAACTATCAAATTTAGGGTTTAGAAATACAATGTCAATACAGTGTATGAAATACATCAACACGAAGACATAATAATGTCAAAACAATTTCATATTTACATTTTACAAGCATAATATTGACATATTATGTAAGGTGTATTGACATAAATCTGTTCGTCAATAATACGAAAATTCAAAAAAAAAATTCAAACTTTTTTCAAATTTTGACGTCGGAACATATGCATGTAGTATATCGTTGGAATCCTTATAAAATTATCTTTAATTTGAATATGTTATATGAATATAAAGTTTTGGGGTTTCTTTTAAAAGTTAGTTATAACTAACTTGACATTAATACCCCTATTGATTTTTATTGGAATTATCTAGGCCTTTAATTTGAATATCTAATGGCTATTATTGAGTTGTAGTTAGCAATTAAGCATTGAGTTAGCAATATAACACTCCCTCACTACAACAAACTTAATTTTAAAGAATGCAAAAATTAAATACTTGTGCTGAATTTTTTTAAAAAATAATAAAAATTTAGAATATAAAATAAAGCGTTCCTAAATTAAGGATCATTAACTTAATTTTTTATTTTTTAGAACGCTTTCATTTGCGTCCTCTAATTTTAGTTGGAACATCAACAATAATGACATTTGTTTTGAAGCGTTGATGATATATTTTAGAAAAACAAATTAGCATCCTTGATTGCTTCGAAGGACTACGCCCTTATCAATATTTTTTAGTGGCAACATGTGATTCTTGATATGGATTTTATTAATCTGATTTTTTTTTAGTGGCAGGACGTGATTCTTGATATAGATTTTATTAAACTGATATTTTTAGCGACAGGACGTGATTCTTGATATGGATTTTATTAAACTCGAATTATACAACTGTGCTATATAGACCATCGTCTCTTATTTAATCTGCTTTGAGAATATTTATTAGATGTACTTGAAATATTGAATTAGAAAGTTGCTAATACTAACATAATTATAATTAAAATGATTAAAATTGAATGAGTTTTCTTTTTTCACCCAGAAAATTCGGAGTCTTTATTCAATAGATTCCAAAACGTGGTAAATAAGTTTTATAAAGTCTAGTAAAAATCTTATATGCTAGTACTCTCTCCGATTGCGAATAGCACAGGTTTTACGAAGTATTAAGAAAAGCGTGTGGAATAAAGTTATTGGAATATGAGTTCCACTTATATATACTTCCTCCGTCCACAAAAAATAGACAAAGTTGTAAATGACACGGGTTTTATTGCATAATTGGTAAAGTAAGAGTGAGGGAAGAAAAATGTGGTGGAGGTAGTGTTACTGGATTGTGCGGTTCATATTTAGAATGGTGTGTATGGTTCGTATTAGTTTAAAACTTTCCATTTTTAGACTTAGTCTAATTTTGGTGGTGCCCAAAAATGGTAAAACATGTCTATTTTTTGTGGAGATAAGGAATATTAGTTTTAAATAATATGTGAGTGGAACGAGAGTTAGTGGAATGTGAGGTTTTTTTATTATTTATGGTAATTATGAATCCGGACAATGGAAAAAAAGACTTCTATTCGCGGACGAAGAGAGTAGTATTTCAGATTTGAAAAAATAAGCTCTACGTTTAGAATATACATAAAAAATATTTACTTTGATTAGTGATAAGAAATTAAGAAGTAACGTCTCACTCTTAAAATATCTCACTCTTAAAATTGTTAACTCATTAATTTTCAGTTAGTATTTCCATTGTTGTTGCAAATCCGACAATTAATGAACTTTGACATTCAAGTGATTGTTGGCCCAAACAAGAATATTTGGGTCATTTGAATTAAGCAAGAATGGCCCAAATTTCATATGGGCCGTATCAGCCAATATACTTGAAAACATATGTCATAAAATTGTATTACCCGCCAATTTCCCAAACCAGCCCTATCTGAAAATGTCGCCACCGTCTTTCGCCGCTAAACCGCCTGTTTCTGTTGAAATTAAAAATAAAAATGTAATTAGTTGATATTGTTTTCCTTTATTAGAATGGTGAAGATCACCACAACACCCCCTGCTGTGGCATTTTGCATCTTTTTGTTGATTCCCACAACACCCCCTGAGGGGATCCCATCCCATCTTTTTGTTCTTCTCACTGAAATTGTTATGTTTTCACCAATCGATGGTGATTTCTCTATCTTCTGATCTCAATTGATTTTTTTAATTTTCTCAATTCCGATTGTAATCGGTTCTCTCTGCTTCAGAGTTCATGTTTGGTCTAGTATGTTGAAGTATGGAGTTGTATGCTCCGCTTTTTTTAATCCTTTGTTCATTGAATTTGTATGATCCAAGTTTGTATCTCTCCGATTAAAATCGATTGAGTGTTTCGGTTTGACAATATGTTTTCTCAAATTTGTTGTTGATAGAATCTCTGAATATATTTTCAGATCTATCTTTGTTTTCTGATTGTATGGGAATGTTTCAGGCGTTTGAGTCTCTTTGAGATCCATGTGGACTGGATTTGGTGGATGGATAGTAATGCTCTGTTTTTTTCATTGATGAGTAATGGATCAGAGGGGAGGAAATTGTTGTTTAAAATGATGTTATGCTTGGTTTGAGGCTGAGAGTTATAGGGACTGTCGGTTGGAGTCAATTGTACGTGGACTTGTGAATTGGGGGATTAGAAGTTGTTGTATGGTTTGTGTGGTGATTTTGGATGTAGTCGATGCTAGTGAATGTTTTGAGGCATCAAGGTTTTACCATAATTCCAACTACAATTGAAAATTACTGGAGGAGCTGATGTTCAATCTGGTGAAGAAGAATCTGTGAAGCTTACTCATACTCGCTGTGTCGGGTGCTAAGGGGAGTGAGATCTTTTTTAGTTTTTCTGCATTTGGTGGAGTGGAGATTTTTATGTTGCATCTGCAGTTGTTGTAGGAACTCCAATTCCAGCAAAGTAACGGTTTGCAATTGATCAAGTTGGATCTTCCCTTGACATGGAATTATAATAAATCTTCCTTGCTTGTAGTTCTCTTCTTAGTTTGTTGCTTCCTTTCCAAGATGGAAGCATATTTTGCTTCCATCTTGAGGGGAAATATTGAAATTAAAAATAAAAATGTAATTAGTTGATATTATTTTCCTTTATTAATTAGTGTTTAGCATTTTAATTGTTTGTATTTGTGCCTATATATAAGGACTTGTATTTTGCAATTAACACATAGCAAATGAAAAGGTAAATACTTATTTTGTTTTAGGAAATAAAAGAAAATGAAAAGGTAAAATAGTAGAGAAATTGAGAGGAGTGTGGATTATTCTAGAATTACCTATGATAAATCCTTTTTATAGTCTTTTTTAAAGGAGAAAGGGGGAGGAAAAAGAATCACTCTCTCTTCACTTCTCTCTCGGATGAAAAGTACTCCCTCTGTCCCACTAGAAATGCAACGTTTTCCTTTTTGGATTGTCTCACTAAAAATGAAATATTTCCTAAAATGGAAACATCACTCTCTCTGTGCTTTTCCCTCTCTTTTACCTTACTCTCTCTTCATTAACTCACAAAACAACATTTGCATAAAATTCTGTGCCGGAAATCAAATGTTTCATATTTATTGGGACGGAGGGAGTAGAAACAAGTAGAACACCACACTCCACCAAGCCCCCCACTCACCGTCCGCAGTTTTGATCGGTTCAAGCTTGGAGATATAAGTTTTTGTTTTTGCTTCTTGCGAAATTGCAGTAAGAACTTGAGCTCTTGTCTTTAGTACTTCCCTACTTGAAATGATGAATTATATTCTCACCTATTGAATAATTGACAAAAGACCAAAGCTTTCCCCATGAACATTGTTGAAATTGTTCTATTTTGTTTAGATTTGTATTGAATACATGATATAGGAGTGAGATTATGTTGCTATGTGAATAAACAAATTAATTAATTGAGGACTAAATAATTAGGAAAGGCAAGTGCACTAATTGGTCGAATAATAATCTCACTACTAGTTGTATAGAATTGATTGTAGGAGATAATAAGCTTATTTTTATCTTCCAAATCATGCTGCTACAGTAGATTGAAATTGTTGGTGGAAGAATAAGTTTGGGGTTAGTTGCAGAAAATGAAATTGTTTGTGCATAGGGAGTATATGATTAGCAGCTAAAGGGAGACATTATTAGTAAAATTAATATGTGGGAAAAGTTCCATTTTTGTGTGATTATTAGTATATTCTTTACGTATAATGTGATGGTTGCAAATTATGAGAACATAAATTAGTCAATAGATGTTAGTACTATTTTCATTATTAGATAATACGATCAATATTTAGATTTGTTCTTCGACAAAGAAAGAATTGAGAAAATAGTGTACTTCTACTGGAAAGCTTTGTCATTTTTCTGTTTTAGCATAATCTCGTTGGCTGAATAGTAATGGTTGGATTTCATGTTCTGATGCACATACATATTTCCTCTATCCCTGGATTTAGTTCGTACATATTCATTGTTGGCTTTTGTATTGCCCTTTTGCGGGCCTCTGTATTGTCCTTTGGACCTCCGGATTGTCCTTCAGGACCTCTGTTTACCCTCTGCGGGGCCTCTGTATTGTCCTTTGGGGATCTCTGTTTGCCCTCTGCGGGCCTCTGTTTTGTCCATCGGGACCTCTGTTATGCCTTAACCGGGCCTTTGTCTTGCTCTTCGGAGCCTCTGATATGTTTTGCTCTGCGGAGCCTCTGTTTTGCCTATGTTAGGCCTCTGATCAGTAGTAAATGTAAGATGTATTAAGACCAGGCACATTACTGAGCTATTGAGGTTATTTTGTTGATATTATAGCTATTGATATTTTGCTGGAAATGTTTATGATTATATATGCTGCTTGATTTATTGGGGTATTACAAGTAACAAGAAATAATGATGTTTCAACATGGATTGAATACATACTACTAATCTTGCTTGCATACTTTGATTTGTGAATTGGTAATAATATTGAAATTTGTACAGGTTGTCATTTTGGAGTTTGGCCTTAGTCCTTGTCTCTACGTCAGCACTACGCCTTACTACTCAGTGATCAAGTCTTGTTTTGGGTACATATCTCGTTTTGATGGGCTATGGCACGACTAAGATAAATTCTATATTTTGGATTCGCTACGTTGTAAATATGCTACAGAACATGTTTCTATTGCTGACATTGGAATACACGTCTACATCTATAAATAACAAATTATTTAATGTAATTAGTTATTAGTTGGTTTGCGAAAATGAAAATTTTTATTCAGCATATTTTGATACCGGGATTAGTGACACCTTCGATTCGGTCGGTCAACTACTGGGTTAGGGGTGTTACACTTAATTACGTTATACTCTCTTCGTCCGCTGTTAGAAGTCTCATTCCTTGGCGGCACGAGTTTTAAGAAATGTTAAGAAAAGTGGGTGGAAAAGAGTTAGTGGAATATGAGTCTCACTTGTATATATTAGTCTAAAATGAAATGTGAGTGGGTGAGTTAGTGGAATGTGGGATCTCATTACCATTTATGGTAAAAGTGAACCAGTACTCCTATTCGTGGACAGACTAAAATGAAAAAATGGGACTCCTATTCCCAGACGGAGGGAATAATAAATATGGTAGTGGTAAAATGCAAACTCATATATTGTACAAACTCCAAAACTTTTCAATAGAACGTCAACATAATTTCAACACATCAATCGCTGACATTGTGTTGACATTTTTTGTTGCTATTATTTTATCATCTGTTGATATTATTTAACGGTTCATACCATAGTTTGGAGTTTGTACAATATTTAAAGTTTGCATTTGATCACATTCCATCATAAATAACTATAATTAAAATTATCATTAATATAACTATATTATTATACTCCTTCCTTCTCCAAAGAGCATGAATTTTGGGTTGAACACGGATTTTAATATATAAGGGAAAAAGTAAGAAAAAGAGAGAGAAAGGGTAGTGGAAATATTGTTAGTAGAGAGTGAGGTCCACATTATTATAATGGTATAAGTGTTAATAGTAATGGTATAAATTGTAAATAAAATGATGTGTAGGGTTGTTTGAAATTTTCAAAATTAGAAAGTTCGGCCCTGTCGCTTATCGTCTGCAGCTTCCGCCCGGAGCACGCATCCATGATGTGTTCCATGTAAGTATGCTTCGACCCTTTGTGGGTGGGGGGAGGGGGGGCGCCCAAGGGAGTTCGTGGGCGATCGCTCAGTAATCAAGCCAGCTAGAATTCTTGACCGCTATGTCGCACTGCGAGACGGGCATACTGTGGAGCAGGCTCTGATCCAGTGGTCTGGGAAGGAGGACAACCTTGCTTCGTGGGAGCCACTGGATGTTAAAGCCGAGCGTTTTCCGTCGCTCCTTGAGGACGAGGAGCCTCTTAATGGGGAGGGGGTTGATACGGGTACAACTACTCAATCAACGGAGGCAGCACCAGTCGTGCAGGACTCGCCGGAGAGTAGCCCGAATGATATACCGGATCCGCCAGAGGCAGAGGAGAGCAGCGAGGACGAGACGGAAGAGCCGAGACGGCCGTTGAGACTAAGAAGGAAGCCGATATGGTTCAGAGATTATGTTTCGCGTTAGATTTATTATTATTAGACTTTTGCTTAATTTATTGTTTCACATTATTTTGGAACTATTTAATTTGGAACTTTTGAGTCGAGCAAATTATAAGCTCCGTTTCGGATTTTCTTTTTGGTTCTTTCCCAAAATGATCGAGTCGAACCAAACCTAGGGTCCTTAGTATAAATAGGAATTATGTACATTGAAACCCTCAAGAATCAATACAACAGAATTTTCCTAATTTTATTCCTTCTTTTTAAGCACGGTTTTTGCCTTTCTCTCAACCATAGAGAGAAAAGGCGTCGCCGCAATCCGGTGCTCCACCCTGTTCCGGCCAGATACGAAGCCCTTCGTATCAATTGGTGCTTGCACTGGTTCTCTTCCTTCCGTTCGACATGACAGCCAATACTTCGAGCATGGTACGCATCGAACCTGTGGGCGTGACAACACCGCCACCGCCACCGCCACCGCCGAGTGGGACATCGGATCCGACGGTGTATGCTTTGTCGTCTGAGGTAGCGGAACTCACGACCATGATGAGTGAGATGAGATCGCGACAGGAGACCCCAGGCGATGCGCTGATTTTTGGTAGTCCGCCTCCAGCGCCGCCCTTTGTCATGCAGTCTTCACCGCTCACGACGAGCACCTTTCCGATATTCACATGGACGCCCACGACGACGTGAGCATCCCAACGCAGGGCCAATCTGCCCTCGTTCCCATCTGAATTCCCTTCCCATCAGAGTTCCCTCATACTCTGATCCTTGCGCAACCAATTTCGATGCCGCAATTTGGATTTCAGGATGCACGGGTTTCGATACCCGCAACGACCACAATTTCACAGCCAATACCACAACAATAGCTGTTCGGCCAGCCGGAGCAGCGATTAGCGGCTCGTCTGCCTATCTCTCACCCTCTGTTGCGGAGAGCCTCGTCCTGTTGGGGCCCACCGAGACCGACTACTACGTTCGGTAGTTTTCAGGCGGAGCAGAGACAACCCGCAGTTAAGATTGAACCACCAAAGTTTGACGGTACGAAGGTTAACAACTGGATTCGTGGCATTCAATTTTATTTTGACCACGTCGGTACACCAGACGCAGAACGTCTGCATTACGTGATCATGCTTTTTGAACCTGGGTCGCTGATGGGATATGGAATTACTGTTCTAGCCATGAATTTGTGACGTGGCTGAAATTTTTGGATGACGTCCGACGACGTTTCGACCCTCATTGTTGCATCACATGGGTCTTCTTAAGAAACTGTAGCAAACAGGTACGGTTTTGGAATATCAATTAGCTTTCGAAAAATTACAAACTAAAATTGTGGGTGTTCCTGACCACGTGTTACTTGATTTGTATGTTGCCGGACTAAAACAACCGATTCAGGACGAGGTCCTGCTTCATCGCCCGGCGTCATTGGCGACTACCTTCGCTATCGCCTTATAGTTGGCGTCATGCAGAGCAGAAAACAGAGGACGGAGTCAGGCTATGCCGCCGGTTGCCACCAGCCAGGCATCGCCGGCTCCGGCTAACCGCGCGACGTTCTCGATACCGCTGATACGCTCGGATTTTGCATGGTTTTAAGGCCCTTATTTTATCTGTTTTCAGTGTCTAAAATGGCAATTCATGTCCATATTTTACATGTTTTTATCTATTTTGGTATTTTGACATGTTTTGTGAGAATTGTTCATATTTGAGCCAAAAAGATAGGAAAAAGTCGAAGATGGAAGTCTGGAGCGTTCAAGACGTCCAACAGCTCGCTGTGTGTGTCATAGCGACCGCTACACCTATAGCGGCCCGCTCCGGAGTAAGTTGTGCTAAAAATCTGAAGACGCCCAACGACCGCTGGGGAGTACGCAGCAACCACTCGAGAAGGTCCCAAAGCCACTGGGCAGAAGCTACGGGCAACGCACAGCGACCGCTGGCCAAGGCGCAGCGGTCCGCTGCGAAAACGCGGCACACGATTTGACCTAGATTTCCTCTAGATTTTATCAAAATTAGCCAACCTTTTCCTTATATCCATAGGACTCAAATTATCCCTTATATATACCCCTCGAACCTTTTCATTCACAGACACTCATACTTTATTTTACACACTTTTTGCCTCACAATTCTAGAGCATAATATTTGAGAGTTCTTCGCTGTACAAGAGGTTGAAGACAGATTCAAGTGAAGATCAAGGCTACGAGGATTCTACCTTTGGGTTTTATCGCTTTAGTTCTTATGTTTACTTTGCTTTCCCTTCAAACTATGTTTTTAGATTATTCTATAATGTGTAACTAAATTCATAGGATTTCTAGGGATGTGTTAGTAACGACTTTGGTTATACAATTCCATTTTCTATTTATTACCCGTTTTGTTGTTACTTCGTTTCTTCCTTAAGTTGTTCCGTAATACTGCATGTTTGAGTGACACATTCGATTCAGATTTAATATAACTTGCTACATAATAGTGAGAGGAGGTTGGTGAGTTAGATCCACTTAATAGACACTACAATTAGCTTCCCTTAAAGCGGCATTGTTAATTGAGAATGAGGACTTTTCAAGGGTCTTAGGAGCTTTTAGGAGTTATGAATCTAGGATTGACAACCCTAGTGTTAGTAATTTACGCTTGTACTGCATGGGCATAACTAGTGTGACACATTCCATCGAAGTATAAACTGTGCTAGGGTGTTGTAGTTGAAATTTGTATAACCATAACTGTGAACGCTCATCTCTGGAATTCTATTATCTCATATGTTTTACCTCTAGTTGTAGTTGCAATTAGCTGCTTTCCGTTTCTTGTTTTCAAAAGTTTTCGAGAAATCTTTATTTCTCCAAATAGTAAAAGAAGCTTAGTAGAAGGTAGTCAATCGGTGATATTATTTCCCGTGTTCGACAACCCGGTACTGACCTTTAGCTATACTAGATCTACCTTGTATACTTGCAGGTATTTTTAGTGCTAATAAAAAGTGCATCAAGCGCGCTCTCAGGATTCTGCCGCTACGCCAATTATTCGCCTTTTGGTCGCAGAAAAGGCGGAACGACGCCGATTGAACCTTTGCTTCTATTGTCCTGAGAAGTGGGTTACGGGTCACGTCTGCAAGCATCGTATTTTGGCATACATGGGTGTGTGTGAAGATGAGGACGACCCTGTTGAGACATCCGAGGAGGCTATTCCGGATGAAATTATAACCGCAGACCTGTCCCATTTGTTGGCAATGGAAGGAGGGCGGCAGTCGAAGTCCCTTACCCTCTTGGGCACTATTGACTCGGAGCCGGTGGAGGTGCTTATTGATACCGGGAGCTCTCACGATTTCTTGCACCCGAAAATTGTAGGAAAGCTGCACCTCCCATTGACAGCTATTCGGCCTTTTCGAGTTTATGTAGGGAATGGTGCTTCCCTGTTGTGCTCTCATTTGTGCAAGGCCACCAGCCTGACATTTCAGGGAAATCCATTTTTGATTGACTTACATGTCCTACCAATTCGTGTGGCCTGGACTTCATCTTAGGCATGGAATGGCTGGAGTCCTTGGGCAGAGTTACCACCGACTTTAGTATTAAGTCTATCGAGTTTGTCAAGGGCGATAAATTGGTTGTGCTTTCGGGGGCGTTGCGGGCACCTTCCTTGCTGTCTCTGAACTCCTTTGCTTCGTTGATGTCGCACTCTGCGGCGTTTGAACTATACGAGCTGCTCCAGGCCCCTACGGATACCGAAGCTGATCCGCCATCTACGGAGGAGAAATTTCTGGATGACCTGCCGCCGGCGATCAGCGCCATTTTGTGCTGCCATGGAGATGTGTTTCGCCTACCCAGGGGGCTGCCTCCTGCCTGGCAATTCGATCACCGTATCCACCTATTACCTAACAGCAAACCGATAAATGTGCGGCCGTATCGGTATCCTTACTTTCAGAAGAATGAAATTGAACGTCAAGTAAGGGATATGTTGGACCAAGGAGTGATGCAGCAAAGCCACATCCCTTTTTTCTTCGCCGGTTCTATTGGTTGGCAAGAAAGAGGACACGTTTCGGTTTTGCATAGATTACAGGGCCCTGGACAAGGCCACGGCCCCTGACCATTTTTCTATCCCGACGGCGGACGAGCTCATTAATGAATTGGGAGCGGCTCGGTTCTTTACCAAGTTGGACCTTCGTTCGGAATACCATCAGATTCGGATGCATGAGACAGATGCGTTTAAGACGGCGTTTCATACACATGATGGCCATTTCGAGTTCTTGGTGATGCCCTTCGGCTTGACCAATGCTCCGTCTACATTTCAGTCTACGATGAATTGCATATTCCAGCCATTTTTGAGAAAATCGGTAATTGTATTTTTTTTGATGATATTCTGGTTTACAGCCCATCCCTGGAGTCCCACAATGTCCATTTGGATCAGGTTTTGTCTACTTTGGAAGCCCACCAATTTTTTGTGACGTTATCTAAATGATTGTTTTGTAGTACCACCGTGGATTATTTGGGGCATTTGATATCAGAGGGTCACCTCAAGGCCGACCCCGCAAAGATAGAGGCGATGGTCGCCTGGCCAACGTCTGCATCGGTTCGTCCGCTTCGTGGGTTTTTGGGTCTCACTGGCTATTATCGCCGTTTTATTACACATTACGCTGTTATAGTGGCACCTCTGACTGACCTCCTTAAAAAGGAGGTGTTTTCTTGGTCTCAGGCAGCGACTGACAGCTTCGAGGCGCTAAAACGGGCAATGACTGCTTTCCCGGTTCTTCATCTTCTAGATTTTTCGCAGACCTTCTACTTGGAGACAGATTCCTATGATTTTGGCATAGGCACGGTTCTCATGCAGAATGGCCACCCTCTGGCTTTCATAGTAAGAAACTGGGACCCCGCCAATGGAGCGCCTGTACTTATCATAAAGAGTTGTACGCGATAGTGGAAGCGGTTCCAAAGTGGCGCCAATATCTGCTTGGCAGGGAGTTTGTCATTAGAACCGATCAGAAGAGCTTGCGGGAACTTCTACAACGTGTAACTCAGACTCTGGAGCAGCATCTTTATGTCTGTAAGCTGATGGGTTACAAGTTTACGATCGAATACAAGGCCGGAGCGGCCAACAAAGTGGCTGACGCGTTGTCGCATCGCGATGAGGGGGCTGAGGGCGAGGGTGCCCTGCTTTCGGCTTTAGCTCACCCAATTCCCGGTCTTTTGGGGCTGCTACGTAAGGAGACGGCGGCGTTGCCGGATTTATGTACCTTGTGCAGCCAGTTTGAGGCAGGCACGGCTGATCCTAAATATTCTTTGTCAGATGGGTTGATTTATTGGGGACGCCGTATTGTGGTGAGCAAGGACTCGCCCCTGCGCGAAACACTACTGCACGAACACCATAGCACGCCATTGGCAGGGCTTCTGGGCTTTGATCGAACGTTGCGCCGTTTGATTGTGTAATTTTACTCGCGCAACATGCGAAGGGACGTCAAGGCTTTTATAGCTTCTTGCATTACTTGCCAAACCACGAAGGTTTATTGCAACTGTTGTCGATGCCGTCACGGGTTTGGGAGGATGTCTCAATGAACTTTGTTGTGGGGTTGCCACCATCGAGAGGATATACTGCTATTATGGTCGTGGTGGATCGATTGTCGAAGTACGCCCACTTCGCTCCTTTGCTACACTTCTCCAGCGCGTACCACCCGCAATCAGACGGTCAGATGGAAGTCCGTAATCGGGGTTTGGAGCAGTACTTGAAAGCCTTCGCTGCTGATAACCAAAATGAGAAAAACGCTTTATTTTTAATGAGACAAACTAAGTAATGGGATAAATAATAGTGATATATTATCATTAACTTTTAAACAATAATTACAAATATGTGTTTAATACTCCATTCATCCTTTATTTGAAATCTCATTTTTTCTCGCAACAGATTTTTGTAAACGTGAAGAAATTTGGCAGAAAATGTGTAGAATTTATACATTTATTGTCCCACTGCGAGTGATTAATATATACTTTTATCTAATAATAAAATATCTAATCTCTCATATTTTACTCTCTTTTTATCTCTCCTACTTTTTCCTTAAATTTCATGTAGAAAAGAAATCAATCAAATACGATGAGATAGAAGGAGTATTAATTTCACTCGCTCAAAACAAAAAAAAATTAAATATTATTTTATATCATGAAAGCCTCGAAATGATAGATTGGAACATTATTTCGTAAACGTTAAAATATTAAATAATACCTATCACGAGCAGTTGTAATATGCTCCCTCAGTCTGCGGATAAGAGTTTTATTTTTCCATTTCAGTCTTGTCCGCAAATAGGAGTCTCGGTTCATTTATATTATAAATGGTAGTAGGGTCCACATTCTACTAATTCATTTAAAACTAACTCTATCTGTCCCCAAAAAATTAGACTAGTTTTACTATTTTGAGACATCCCCAAAAATTAGATGAGGTCTAAATATAGAAAATTTTCAACAAATAATGATCTACACTTCTTACTAATAACCTGGTATTTTTTAGTGATGTGTGGAAGGACATGCTCTATCTCAATGGCACCACGCTACACTTCTCCACCGCGTACCACCCGCAGTCAGACGGTCAGATGAAAGTCCGTAATCGGGGTTTGGAGCAGTACTTGAGAGCCTTCGTTGTTGATCGTCCACTGAAGTGGACGGTCTTCCTACCTTGGGCGGAACTCGCCCTGAATCGTTTTCACAATGAGAGCATCGGTACGTAGGGATGTCAATCAGGCTAACCCGTTCGGGTTCAGGCCAACCCATCCGGGTTGCCGAGCTATTTGGGTGTGAGCTATTCGGGTTATGAATTTTTTGGGTCATAAATTTTCAACCCTAACCCGCCGAGTTTCGGGCTAACCCATCGGGCTATTCGGACCTCAAAGTTTTCGAAAAAAATCTTTTGTATCAAAACTTTCGTCTGTAAAATGATTTTAAATTTTAAATATTTTTTTCTTTTTAGTTTTAGAATCATAAAAAATCTTCAAATTTCATAGTTTTCTTCGATCATAGTTGGAGACAAGTCTTTCATCTCGATCAACTACAACATAAACAATTAAAGATAAATCATAATTAAATCAATCAATTGAATTAAAGCTTGTGTTCGTGTCATTATTTTGGCATTGTTCGTAATTAATTATTTATGAAAATTAAAAATTATATCTTACATGAATCATTTTAAAATGATAAATATTTTGAGATTTTGATGTGTTAGTTCTTAATTTTGTCTTGATTGGCTTTGGTGGTGGTAAGATAGTAGTGACAGATGAAGGGACGATGGAATAACGAGTCGAGGTGGAACTTGAAGTTGATTGTGTGAGATTGAATGAAAAGTGTAGAAAAGATTGAAGAAAGACCGATGCTTGTGCCACATGAAATTCAAAAATAAAAAAAAAAACCCCCCTAAAACTTAAAATTTTTTAATTGAAAGTTGCAACCCGTCGGGCCGACCCGCAACCCATTCGGGCCAACCCGTTTAACCCGCCATCCCATTTGGGCTAACCCATTTAACCCGTTTTGTATTCGGGTTACAAAATTAAAGCCCTAACCCACCACTAATTTTACCGGGCTATTCGGGCCGACCCACGGGTTCGGGTTGAATTGACATCCCCATCGGTACGTCACCCTTCAAAGCGCTTTATGGGCGAGAAGCGCCGCCTCTTGTGGCTGCGCCGCCTTCTGCAGCCGCATCCGGAATGAGCCGACCGTATCGACGCTGATTGAGGAACGCGCGGCGCTTCTGGTGGAGTTGCGGCGTACTCTGGAACGCGCGCAGCAGTGTATGCGCATTTTCGCGAATCATCACCGGCGAAATGTGCAGTTTGAGGTAGGGGATAAGGTCCTTCTGAAGTTGCAAAATTATCGGCAGCATTTTGTCGCGAAGCCCCTGTCTGCGAAGCTCGCGATGAGGTTTTACGGACCATTTACCATCGTCGAGAAGGTCGGCCCAGTCGCTTATCGTCTGCAGCTTCCGCTCGGAGCACGCATCCATGATGTGTTCCATATAAGTCTGCTTTGACCCTTTGTAGAGGGGGGGAGGGTCCTTGGTGGCACCAGTTGAATTACGAGGGGAGTTCGTGGGCACTCGCTCAGTGATCAAGCCAGCCAGAATTCTTGACCGCCGTGTTGCACTGCGAGACGGGCAGCCTGTGGTGCTGGCTCTGATCCAGTGGTCTGGGGAGGAGGACATCCTTGCTTTGTGGGAGCCACTGGATGTTATAGCCGAGCGTTTTCCGTCGCTCCTTGAGGACAAGGAGCCTCTTAACGGGGAGGGGGTTGATACGGGTACGACTACTCAATCAACGAAGGCAGCACCAGTCGTGGAGGACTCATCGGAGAGTAACTCGAATGTTATACCGGATCCGCCGAAGGTAGAGGAGAGTAGCGAGGACGAGACGGAAGAGCCGGGACGGCCGTTGAGACTAAGAAGGAAGCGAGCATGGTTCAGAGATTATGTTTCGCGTTAGATTTATTATTATTAGACTTTTGCTTAACTTATTGTTTTACATTATTTTGGAACTATTTAATTTGGAACTTTTGAGTCGAGCAAATTATAAGCTCCGTTTCAGGTTTTCTTGTTGGTTCTTTCCCAAAATGATCTAGTCGAACCAAAACCTACGGTCCTTAGTATAAATAGGAATTATGTTCATTGAAACCCTCAAGAATCAATACAACAAAATTTTCCTAATTTTATTCCTTCTTTTTACGCATGGTTTTTGCCTTTCTCTCAACCCTAGAGAGAAAAGGCGGCGCCGAAATGCGGTGCTCCACCCTGTTTCGGCCAGATACGAAGCCCTTCGTATCAGTGTAGGGGAGGACTATGGTGCCAACATAGATAGGATAACACCATACCACCAATATAGTCTGTTAGATCTCATTTATGGACGCGTAGGATTATATTTCGTGAACAGAACACGGGTTGCAGTCTACTCTATTAGATATTGCAGTCGTTGTAAACTGCAATATTGTTGTGGTAAGACTGCAATATTCAATGAATAACACTGCAATCTTGTTACGTAAATTTAGAAATTTCCTATTTTACCCCTCCGCATTTTTACACGTGGCAGCATGACAAGCACATGATTTTCAGATCCAATGGCTAAAATGGTGGTGTGATGTTACAATAAAATTAGTGGCAAAATTCCTGGTAAATATACACTTACTAGTGTCTACCCCCGTTCGATACACGAATCAGTTTAATTTTATCACTTTAGATTTATATTTTGAATTAATTATTTAAAATCAAATACAAGTAAGGATTAAAAATCATAAACATATAAAATAATTTAAATGTGTAATCCCAAAACATAAAATTAAACAAATTTAGAAATCAATCAAGTGCCAAACATATTTAAGATAATTGTACGAAAATTGCAGTATTTATAAAATAATTAAAAGCTTCCAATAACTACTTTATTTACGTATACCACATTTTGTAACAATAGTAATACTGAAATCATAAGTACCATTAAGCATGTAGATACAAATTATAAATTTCAAAATATTCACACAATGTCTCTTGCATTTAGAAAAAAAGATATTGCTCGCACAATTATGCATAGAATATATTTCCGAACCAAACCCAACACTCAAAACTCTAAACACAAACTTAAAAGTACTTACAAATTAAATAAACAAAAGAAATCTTAACCAAACAAAAACACAACAATGTCACATCTTCTTCTTTATTTATCTGTTCATTTCTCCTGTAATCTACTTCTGTCGCGGCCTACGGATCAACCCATGTTCATCCTTATTAGTAATATACTATTAGAAATATTAGTCATACAATTAATTATTAATAGATGTTATGTTAATTTACGAAATATATATATATATATATATATATATATATATATATATATATATATATAGGGGTGCGTTAGGCTCCTTTGCACCCTAAGTGTCCTATTTCCTTCTTAATCTCAGCCATTGGATCCTTGAATTGGATGGTTGTGATCAATGCATTATTAGTCTATAATGTTGCATTATTAGCCGCTGTGTATTATTAGAATGAAAATGTGCATTATTAAATGACACGTGACATTAATCTAATCGTCAGATGACAAAATCGTGGGGCTAGGATTAAGAAGGAAAAAGGACAAAAGATATGAAAAGTATTTTAATACATCCCTATATATATATGTGTGTGTGTATAGAGAGATAGATTGTGGCTAATTGATATAATGATTAAGGAAACGTCCCTTTCCAAACACTCCAAAACGCATAAATATTTGTAACTGCTATTTATTGTCTAAATTCATTATTTATGCCGTTTATAGCCTAAATTATTTCATGGCATTTATTATACATAAATATTCATTAGTTATTATAAATATCCAAATTGGCCCAAAATTTATAATTATTAAAACTCATGCCCAAAACTTATAAATATTCAAAATGAAGCCAAAACTCGGCTTTTATAGATTTATAGATTCGTAATTAAGCTCTCATAACAAAATTCTTAATTAAGGATCATATATATGTGTTCAGATGAAATAACTCCCGTGCATGCAATTTAACAAATTTATTTTTTTAATTGGTAATAACTCTATGAAATGAACAGATATCTCACAGTATGAGATAGTATTTGTTACAATCAATACTGAATTACCTCAAGCACACATGGGCCATGGCTGTAAAATCACACATGCAAGCAATTAATTGTACAATTTAGTGAGAACTAAGACAATGGAAGTAGAGGAAATATGACCCTTGGCCATCTCTTGGTCCACTAATTTCCCATAAAGTTGGAATAACTTGTCTAAGATTCCATGTCCGAAGTGGTGAGCAATCATTGGTTCTTGTATGGATCTGATTGCCTTTGCCATTGCACTTCCATAGCTAATTGAATTGGAGGCTGCGGCATCTCTATCCATTTGGAACTTGTGAATCACCTCAATCTTGAAACCCCCTTGTTTCCTAACTTCATCTTCCAACTCTTCCATTGATGGTGCATAGAAGTTCACCTCATAAGATTCCAATCTCTCCACCTCAACTTCACCCTACACCATGATCATGAATATAAATTACAAATATTCATACATACACAACTTAGATCTTACAATGTGTTGACACAGTATCGAAGAGTTTGAGTTTGTATAATATATAAAGTTTGCATTTTATGTAATTAAATTACCTGGTCAACAAGGGTGGCTAGAGATTGGTAGAGAAGTTCCCATAACAAAGAAACGCCCCTATCCACATGACAAGGCCCCTCTCTCCCCAACAATATTAGCACCATTTTCCCACCATTCACAACCTCTTCACACCTTGATTTAAGGAACAATGAAAAGTCCTCTTGAAATTGCTTGTAATATGCTTCACACACTCCATTTTCGCTCCTTGTAGATATATAAATACTCTTTCTATTCATCGACATATTTTGCTCATCATAAATTCCTAAAGGAACCTGAATTCAACCATATAATCAATGTGACACTCTGATCATTAGCAACGTACACCATTCCAGTGGATTAAAATAGAGAATAAATCGCTATAAAAATCATGAAATTTGGTTCGAATTCTGGTCAATTCCGCAACTTTCCGAACTAATCAATTCCTATTATAACCTTGACATTTTCTCAATTGTCCTATTGATTTAGATTTAAGGAAAAACGAGCCAAAATACTTTTAGTCTAATTTTATTCTTTTTCGTACTAAAATCAATCATTTTTGCGAGAGATATATATCATGAATTTCGGCTTTCAAATCATACATAGTTTTTCTCAAAATCTAAATCAAAATTATAATAAAATTATCTATTTTTGAAATTGACTATGACCAAACTTCGTGTTTTTTTTTTTTTTTTTTTTTTTTTTTTTTTTTCCTCTCCCGGCAATTTGTCCTAAAATAAAAAGTGAACAACTAACCCTGGAGAGCCAGTGGAGACTATATGAGGAATAGACCATATGCAAGCAGTTGTCGGGGAAGATCCTGCCGTAGAACGTGCCGGGAAAGCCGGCGACATAAACCGGGCGGCAGCCGTCTTCCTTCCCGACGTTGAGCTCCCGGTAGAATTCCGGCAAGGCCTTAAAAATTGCATTGAAGTCGTTAGTGGGCAGATCGTTGAGGTAGATGCGAAACTCCGGCGCCGCCTCCCCGATTTTCCGACAGGTTCCCTCGACGGCGGCGACGATATCCTTAACGTGTGACAGAGTATTGGGCCCTGAAGAGCAGCCCATATCTGCAATCCTCATGCTCTTTGGCCTTGTTTCCATTATCAATTTCTCTATGCTTTCTAGGGTTATGTGCTTCACCATTTCAGCTCCCTTTTTCTGCTTAATCAAATAATCACAACTTAATTTTTGATCAATATGTGTGAATTGTAATTCCAAAAACCATAAGAATAAAAAAAGTCATAGAAAGAAAATGACCTGCAATGCAGAATTTTTGGGATAGCTGGTTTCGTCGAGGCCACCCTTCATGTGGAAAGCCTTTTCAAGATCCATGGTGAAAAATTGAGCGGTTTTTGAATGATGAGAAGAATTTATAGGAAATATTTAAGTGTACGAAGCATAAACGAGCTGATGTTGTTGATGATGTGATATATGAGTTGGGTTTTATAGTTGGAGGAAAGCATAAACGAGCTGACGTTGTCTAAGATTCCATGTCCAAAGTTTATGTCACTACAAAAAAAAGCTGCGTTTACCAAGCACCGTAGTGCTCGGAATATTCCCAAAGTGCTAGGAAAAATGGCGTTTTCCGAGCAAAAATGGTGCTAGCCATTTGCTTCCTCGGAATTATTTCTGAGCAATTTTTCGAGCAGGGCCCAGTTTTTCCGAGCACTTTCGGGGTGCTACGAAAAATTGGTCAACTCTTGAACCGCGAAACTGTAACCGTTGGTTACGGTTCTGAACCGGAAACATGAGATTTAAATAGAACCGAAACCGTCATTCTTGGTCGGTTTAGGTTTCGAACTTTTGGAACTGAAACCGTGCCAGAACCGCTGATTCCTGATGGTTTCAAATTGGAACTGCAAAAAACCACCGGATAACCGTATTAAAAGAAAATACTTTTCAAAACTAGAAAGTTCATACTTTTTAAGAACGGACTAAAAAAATTTTACGGAGAAGGGAGTATTATTCTTCTTTAATATAATTAAATTTTGTTTGAAAATCTACAATGAATTCAATTTCATTCATAAACGAAAACAGTTCTTTAATATAAGTAAATTTTCTTATCAGGGAATCAGCGGTTCTGACAATAACATTTTTTATACTACTTATTAGTATTATCTATCTATTTCATTATATGATTTGTGGCCGCACTATTTACGATGAGAGAACGACCAGTGGTTGAATTTGATTTAGATTAGTTGATCAATATAAGTATAATTAATGTCTAATGATGCTCTAATTAATTAATGTTGATGAGTTGTTTCCCAGCTGCCATTGTATTATAAATTTTCAAGTAGATGGCAGAGTCCCTATTTGAAAACATGCTTTATGAGAGAGATTGTCGGGCATAAATTATGCCTAATAATTCTTAATTTATAAATTATTACTAGTAAATAATTTTGATATAGGACTATTGGTCATTAATATCACGTATTATAAGATTTTCTCATAAACATAGAATTTGATTGTAAAAAATTCAAACTATATAAACTTTATTTGCATTTGAAATTTCCAACAAAATAAATCATACGTGATAGTTACTGATTCTAAAGTATTTTAATTACTACTTATTGACAAGCTCAAATGACTAGTAGTTTAGTGTGGTCTATATACATGGCTCGTATGTGCTCATTTTGCATTGATTCATTTTTCTTATCATTTACCTTGAATTTTAGTGTGGTCTATAGATGTCAACACCATTTCTCACGACAATCACTATGCGCCGACTAAAAATTATCCCACACATGACTTAAACACCCTATAATTTTAACAGCTATTTGGGCCTCCGGCAATGAAATCTTGGCTTCGTGTCACTGAGGGGCAGCATGGCTTTTGAACCTTCTAAAATTTGAGCGTGACATCATCTTTTTCAATTATTGGCTTGCATGAATTAACAATTTTATTTATAAAACTAACAAAACCCAAAAAATCACTCATGCAATAATGCATACATATACTCATTGATTATGGCTTTTGGCCGAATCTTTTCGTCTTTTTCAATAAATAATAAGTGCATTATATATCAGGGAATTTGTCTCAATATAGACATGATAGTTATGTAACATCAAAATTTTTTGGACTACTATACTTGCAAGAAAAATATTTGCATTATGATTCATTTAAAATTATGGAATAGGATTGTCATTCTTAAATAAATGCCCCAACCCTAAAGGAAATGAATCTGTCGCAGGTTAATGTCGTGACTCGTGTACAAAAAGATATTTTAATGCCATTTTCAAGAAAACCATGTGCATGACACCAGTAGGAATCATGGGAACAGATAACATTATTCTATTTGACTGATTTCCTATTGTTTTTATCTAAGAGCATCCCTAAACCTTAACGCAGTCAGGCCAGATCGCACTTGGGTTCCGGCCCCCGGCCTGCGCATTGCAGAAGGGCGAGACACGGCCCGGCCCCGCATTGGATGGTCCCGGGCCTGAGCCGCGTCACAGTCCAGCCCAGCGTTGGAGGGGGTTCGGGCCGGACACGGGCCACAATTTTAATTTTTTTTTAATTTGAAATTTTTCTATAAATTCCACGCCGTTTTATTCTACTTCATTTCTCACCCTCTCAAACTACATCACTCGCAAATATATCTGTAAAAAATACCTCCTCGACGTGATGATCAAGAGCAATCGAAGCTCAAATTGTCAGAATGTTTGAGGAGGCGATGCCCGCATCCAAGAGGAAATCAACAACGACCAAGCTGTTGTTCAACTGTGGAACGAACAACACGTCCGCGTACCACGGACTCAGATGTATATCCACTGAGACCGTGAACAAGCTCATTTGCGGCTTTTCACAGATTATTTATGTAGAGATCCTCGTTGGAGTGATAAGATATTCCGTCATCGGTTCCGGATGTGGAAGCCTTTATTCTTGTGCATCGTCAACGTAGTTGTAGCACGTGACTCGTTTTTCATGCAAACCACCGATACTATTCACTGGCAAAGTATATCGAATTTGCAGAAATGCACATCTGCCATACGTCAACTCGCTTACGGAACTACTGCAGATATGTTCGATGAGTATCTCCATGTAATCGAGCAAACTGGACGAGAGTGCCTAGCTAAATTCTTAGGCAGTCATCGAAGCATTTAAGAAAGCCAACGACCAACGACACCTAGAGGTTGGTGAACATGCACGAGCGGGTCCGTGGCTTCCCCGGGATGCTGGGCAGCATCGACTGTATGCACTAGCAGTGGAAGAATTGTCCAACAGCTTGGAGATGACAATACAATAGGTCGTGTTGGAGGCCGTTGTCGACCAACGATTGTGGATCTGGCATGCCTACGTTGGTGTCGCTGTGTCGAACAACGACCTCAATGTGTTGAACGAGTCTCCATTGTTTAACAATTGTGAGTCGGGCGTCGAACATAGAGTTCACGACCAACCATCACTGGTACAGTATGGGGTACTATTTGGCAGATGGGATCTACCCTCGATGGCCCGTGTTCGTGAAGACTATCACATATCCGACAATGCCGAAGAGGTCCTTGTTCGCCCAAAAGCAAGAGGCGGCTCAAAAAGATGTGGAGCGTGCATTCGGAGTCCTCCAAGCACAGTGGAGTATAGTGAAGGGAGCGGCATGTGGATGGCACCGTCCACTAATCGCTGACATCATGTATGCATGTATCATAATGCATAACATGATCGTTGAGGACGGGAAAGAAAATGTCACAGCATAGAGCGAGATGCAAGCTCCAGCACCGCCAGTAACCACGTTGTCACCTACCCACCCGTGCAGGGTGTTCCTCCCGACATGCGCAATGTCATGACTCGTTCAGCTGCGATGCACGAAGAAGAAGCATACACTCGCCTCCAAGCAGATCTAATTGAATAAATTTGGACACGCACCAACGTTTTCCAGCATTGATGTTATGTTTTAATGTATTTTTTTTTATTTTAAAGTTCTATGTTGTAGTTTTCAATTTCCGAATGAAGAACGAATTTTCCTTGTTTTATTTGTTCAACGTTTTGTTTTCACGCGTAAAATAAGTTGTAAATTGTGAATAGTGCAATTTAATAGTTGTGACCTGGATGGGGGGCCTGCAGGGTTAGATGAGTTGTGGTTTGGCATAGAAACTTAGGGAAATAATGACGTGGAGGAGACTTGGGGCCTGAATCCGGGCCAAGGTCGTGGATGCTCTAATTAAATTTGAAAATAATGAAATTGATCTTTATAAATCACCCTTTTGAATATTAGCAATTTTAATAACGAACTTCCCATTTATTTTAAATTTATTCTCGCCCCCTTTTTTTTTTGCAAAAGTTTAATTAGTTGTAAAATGAAACCCTTCTTTAGCGTTTGATCACATATTTTTTTTAAAAAAAACATATTAAACGCAGTTGAACACATGAACTGCATATTCTGGTTATATTCTTGCACGAAATATTAAAAGCTAATAAATAATTAATTTTAGGTTTAAGTGTGTTAACATCTGATAATGGGTGGCTAATCATCAATTAGAAAAATAAAATTATAACAGAAAAAGTCGTTTATGCCAAAATTAACAGATTGAAAAAGGTTCATCATCGTTATTTTAATAACCATTTCGAAAGAAAAGATTCCACATGTACTCCCTCTCCGTCCCGCAATAAGAGTCCTATTTAGTTATGTTACGAGTTTTAAGAAATGTAAAAAAAAAGTGAGTTAAATAAGTTAGTGGAATATGAGTCTCACTTATATGTATTAGTTTTATAATAAAATATGAGTGAAATAAATTGGATGGAATGTGAGGTCTGCTTACTATTTACGATAAAAGTGAAATAAGACTCTTAGGCAATGTTTGGTTGACGGGATTGTTTGGTTGACAGGATTGTATATGGGAAAGTAATTTGAATGCTTAAATTTTAAAATCCTTAAGCTAGTTTCATGAAAGTGAAGATGGCCCTAAATTCACTTTCATGTCAGCTATACCTTAAACTAATAATCACATCTTCAACTTGCCTGAGCAAATGCAGTGCGAAGGGATGACCTAATGTAAGTGTCAATCCTGCTAAGAGTCACATCAACTTCATTTTCCTTCTTCGCCGGTACTCATTTGAGATATCCTCAACCAATATTTTAGCAGCCACTACCCCAATGGACACGATAGCTTGCATGGTATTAATATTCGCACTGTCAAATGTTTCGTGATAAGCCAAGAGTCTTTTCTCGGCCCAACCTAACATGGCCGTCAAAGCAGAACTCAACATCTTAGCATAAACTGGATCTTTGGTCATTTTGGCATCTTTGGAGACATCAGCAAGTTGACTGTCGGCAGCACATAATAGATCATTTTCGACTTGCCCGGTTGCAACATATCGATTGAACAACACCCACGTAAAGCATAAATTGTGCAGCATTTGATTCAGTCCAAGGACTCCCCATGTTTTCTTTATGAGCTCCATGAGCTCATCAATTTCCTCTATAAAGGATGTCTCCTCATTGAGATCAAAACATGCTTCCAGAAGCATTTCATAAAGGCGGAGATTCAACGGGAAGCCATCTGCCCAGTGACTGGATTCAAGTGGGGCACCATCAGACATCCTGTTTGCCAGCCCAATTACTGTAGTACGCAAAACTTGCATAGACTCGTTGTTTCTCCCAGTTTCTATTGGCCTACCCAAGGCTGCCTGAATTATCTGGCGCAGTAGTTGAGCAGCAGTATTACCCCTTTCAAGTGGAAAGTGAGGGTGCAGCAGAAGACCAGCCTCCAGCATTCTAAGGTTTCTCTTCTGCCATGCTTCGTATTCATCTTGATCAGTAAAATCCGAGGCTTTGAATTGCTGTAATAGCTCCAGAGGAAGTATCATTGACTCATTTCTTCTCCCAACCTACACGATAAGGGGAACTTAATTACTTCTCCACACAGATCACATGGAACCAATCAAAGTATATTTTTCACAAGATTGTCAGTAGAAGCTAAAAATATTCTTTTCTGATTCCAGATATCAGCCTAACTTCTAGGTGACACTAAACATCATGAACTTCAGCAGGTTCGATTCAGCATTAGATATCGTTTTAAGACATCAGTAAAGATTAGGTCGAAAGTCAGCATCACAATAGTGTAAAAAATGAAGATAAATGTCACCGTTAGAAAGCAAAACGAGAATCTTTAATCGGTAGTTAACAATAGGTTACAATAATCCAACTAGTAGATACCAAAAAACACAAATTAAACATCTTCTGGCTGCTGCTGCATGATCAAATGCAGGCGGTAAGGCTACTTCACTGATTACTTCAAACCTAATAAAGTTTTCAAAACCAAGGTCTAGCTTATGCTTTGAAACACAGTTGGAACCTCATTTATAGCAAAAATCCAGCCTCTCTTAATCAAAACAAAATCAAATAAACATCCATAGTTATAAACCATAAATTGGTAAAAATATTGGCAACACTAACTCAAAGATGAAAATAATTTCCACTTCCATTTACCAAATCGCACAAATCCAATTTTTAAGATGCATTAACTATCAAATTTTGGCTACTGCACACCGTAGATCAAGAGCTCAATCTATTGGAAAATGCCAAAAATTAGAAACGAAATTACAATTGAAGTCTAGATACTAAAACTGAATCTCGTTTCCAATAATCAAACTATTTGTATAATATTTGTTAACTTAAAATATTTTGTACTCAATTGAAACATTGGTGAAACATTTTATACGTAAATTGTAATTACCCCAATAATAAGTGAGATTTGGAATTTTGTTGTTGAAAAAAGAAAAATAACTCAAGGGCACAGAAAATAATTACATAAATAGTGGGATATTTTTGATAAATGGTCAAACCATGAAACACCAATTACTAAATGAAAATAGTCCATGGATTATGGGGTTATCTCATAAATGGTTATTGGACTTTAAAAATATCACTAGCAGTTCCTGGACTAACAGTTAATATAAAAAACTGCCCTTTTGCATTGTTTCGAGACGAAAATGCTCTTTTAAGGGATTTTGGGGGGTTTGGACAGTTTGGTCTTTTTACATTTTTAACCTTTTAAATCTGATATTATTTCAGATTACGTACTAAATTTGATATTATTTCAAAATTATCATTCTTCTTCCCTTTTGTCATCTTTCACTTTGTTTCTTTATTTCAATATTAGATTTAATTTTACAAAATTAAATTCTAAATTTCAGTTTTTAAATATCAATAAATTTTTTAATTATAAAAATTATTAAATAACAAAAATTAATAGCATAATCAATATTTGATAATGTCTAATATTTAATCAATAAGATATGACAACGCCTTAGTTTTAACCAATATTTAATAGCTTTAATCATAAATAGATCATATAACACGATTTATTCTGAAATAAATATACATCTAATGTAAGACTAATATAATTTTCGTATATTAATTTGAAAACAATCAAAATTACTAGAAAATTTCAACAAAAATATTCCTATATAAAATTATTAGTCAACTTCATAATATTCTATCTCACAAGCAATTATAACACAACCGAACGGAGGCTAAATAGAATAGCTCTTATTTTTCCATCATGATTAATATTATTTTTTTGTACTTCTTCAATTTAGCTGAATATTATATTAAATAACAAAATTTAATAGTTTTAATCAATATTTATAGTGTCCATGAATTAATAGTTTTAATTAAAAAAATTTATTGATATTTAAAAATCAAAATTTAAAATTTAATTTTATAAATTAAATCTAATATTGAAATAGAGAAACAAAGTGAAGGATGACAAAAGGGAAGAAGAATGATAATTTTGAAATAATATCAGATTTAGTACATAACTGAAATAATATCAGATTTAAAATGTTAAAAGTGTAAAAAAACCAAATTTTCCAAACTCCCCAAAACCCCTCAAAAGGGCATTTTCGTCTTAAAACAATGCAAAAGGGCCATTTTTTATATTAACCCTTAGTTCAGGAACTGCTGGTGATATTTTCAAAATCCAAGAACTATTTATAAGATAACCCCATAGTTCAAGGACCATTTTTATAGTTCACTCTAAAAAATTATATCATGTTATATATGCTGCATATAATAATGCTAGGTTGGCTTTCTTGATTTCAAAAATAAAAGTGCAATAACAAATATTGTAGGTGACGATTGAAACAAAATCAATACTCATGTTATAGGAATTGACTAGGTATATAACTAGTTCTAGTAGTATTTTATGTTTTATTTATTTTGATTTTTATATTAAATGTTTAGGTATAAATATAAATCAAATTTTTTGATTTTATTTTTCCAAAACTTATTGAAGTATTTTTTATTAATGATGTTTTCGTATTATCTATACATTTTAAAGTGTGATTGTTATGTTTTTATATGAAATTTAAAAAATTTTCTAATCAACATTTTTTCTAATAAAGTGTTACTACTATATACTTCTTCGGCCCCCTTATAAGCGACTCAAGTGTGATTGTTATGTTTTTAACTCAAAATCCAATGTTTGGTGATTGATGTCACAAAAATATTTAAATTTGGAATTAGTGAATTACAGTTCCAAAAATCTCAATTTCACAATTTGAATTTCAAATTTTAAATCAAATAATTGGAAATATAAAGAGTGAACTACAAAAATAGTCCATGGACTATGCGTTTATCTCGCCAGTGAATCCTGGACTTTAAAAATATCCCCAGACAACCCTAGACTAAGCGTTTATCTCGAAAATGGTCCTTTTTCATTGTTTCGTGATGAAAATACCCCTTTAGGGGGTTTTTGGGGGTTTGGGCAATTTGGTCTTTTTACATTTTAAATATGATATTATTTCAGTTATGTACTAAATCTGATATTATTTCAAAATTATCTTTTTCTTCCATTTTGCCATCCTTCACTTTGTTTCTTTATTTCAATATTATATTTAATTTTATAAAATTAAATTTAAAATTTCGATTCTTAAATATCAATAAAAAATTTTAATTATTAAAATTACTATTAAATAACAGATTAATAGTTTTAATCAATATTTGATAGCGTCTAATATTTAATCAATAAGGTACGACGACACATTAGTTTTAATCATAAATAGATCACTAACACGATTTATTCCGAATAAATATGCATCTAATGTAAGACTAATATAATTTTCGTTTATTAATTTGAAAGCAATCAAAATTAACTAGAAAATTTCAACAAAAATTCTCCTATATCAAATTTTTAGTAGTATCAAATTTTTAGTCAACTTCATAATATTTTTAGTCAAATTCTCTTATACATTAGATGCATATTTATTTCAGAATAAATCGTGTTATATGATCTATTTATGATTAAAACGATTAATTATTGATTAAAACTAAGGCAGCGTTGTACCTTATTGATTAAATATTGATTAAAACTATTAATTTGTTATTTAATAGTAATTTTAATATTTAAAATAATCAATTGATATTTAATAATCAAAATTTAAAAATTAATTTTATAAAAGTAAATTTAATATTGAAATAAGTGAAGAATGACTAAAGGAAAGAAGAATGATAATTTTGAAATAATATCATATTTAGTACACCACAAAAATAATATTAGATTTAAAATATAAAAAGACCAAATTGCCCAAACCTCCCAAAACCCCCCAAAAGGGTATTTTTGTCACGAAACAGTGAAAAATGACCATTTTCGAGATAAACGCTTAGTTTAGGGTTGTCTGAGGATATTTTTAAAGTCCAGGGTTCATTGGCGAGATAAATGCATAGTCCATGGACTATTTTTGTAGTTCACTCAAATATAAATAGTATAAGTTAGACACGTTCATTGCATATATCCATAATACACACATTACTCACACATACTCCCTCTGTTCCATAATATTAGAGCCATTTTGTCATTTTAGTACGTTCAAAAGCAGAGGAGTTATTTTTCTTTACAATAAAAGTCAACACAATTATTCTCACTTCTTTACTCTCTCTTACTTCATCTCTACCTTTTTCATTTGCTACTTAAATATTCTTCTTTTACTTAGCTCACTTAACACAATTTTTCTTAATCTTCGTGCCAAAAAAAAATGCATCCACTATTATAGAACGGAGGGAATACGTAAGAAACACGAATTGCATACATTACACACACTGGACATAAAATTAAAGACACCACACTATGCACAAAATACACATACTATTCACAAAAGTATGCACAAAATTTACACACTTGGCAAACACATGCACAAAATACTCACACTACACACACTACATATTAATGCACTCAAAATACTCACTGTACTCGTGTTTGAATCTTTATTATCGGGTCAACCTGACACGAGTGTTATTAGGTTTTGAGTCTTCAAACTCAAAAGAATCCTTCATTGCATATACGCGCGCATTTGCATCTTCAAACTCAAAAGAATCCCTCACTATATATACACCGCATTTGCATCCGTTAATTAGACGGTTACCATTTCAAGATAATTATCATCATCACTCTCCAAGAAAACAAGAATGGGTGCCACCTCTTCAACAAGAATTCATGCTGCCTCCACTTCAAGAAAGAGAGATAGGAGTGAAGATCGGCCACCCTCTTCTCCAAAAAGGGTAAAACTCTTTGGAATTGTTGTTGATTCTGAGCCGACTGTTCTTTTCGAGAAGAAGCTCACGGACACCGATGTCGCCAGCGGGCGGCTTCATATCCCACAATCAAATGCGAAGAAACTAGAAGAGTATCTGACGGAGGAGGAGCGTGGGTTGGCAAAACACGGGGGCGTCCGGATCGTGATGAACGTGGATGACAAAGAGGTAGGAGCTGAACTTCACATCACTCACAGAATTTTTCTTACTAATGGGTGGGTAAAAGTCGCGAAACACCACAAGTTGAAAGTCCACGATGTCATCGAAATATCTGGGTTTCATATAAACAAGACTCTTTACTTTTCCCTCGTTAAGAAGTGATTCTGGTTAGTTTGTTTCTGGAACAATTTCTATCTTTTTGGATGTCAGTTTCTTAATTGAATGCAGCTTCGTTCTTGAATTTCTTGATCCATGCCATCTGTTATATTAATTTCTTGATGTAATTGAAATAGCAAACCATTGTTTAATTCAATATTAAGAAACGATTTCATCATTTTAGGGTTTTAAAAAACATATTGGGGTTAATTAATTGTAAGTTTGGTTCGATTGGTCTTGGTCATATTGAAATTTGGTACTAGTACTAGTATTACGAGTAGTGATAAATTAACAAAGGCTGTATATATACAAATTGTCATTCTCTATTACTTGCAATAAATAAGGAACTTACCTATTTTAATTGTACTTTAATTTTACATTATAACCCCTAAGGGATAGACTATAATATTTTCAACTGAATAACTATAAAAAAATATTGTACTTAATTTTTTTTCTAATAAAAATATTTTATTTTCAGAAATATAAACAAATATTTTAAATTTTATGCTTTTATTGTTTTAACAAAAAAATATGAAAAATGAGTTAGAAAAGAATAAAATAAAAAATAGATAAACTGATCGATAATTAAATTAATAATAATTAAATAAAATTTGATTTAAAAATGATATAATAATATACTACTTATTATATTACAAAATTAATTGAAGACGAGTTTTGCTAGTATATCATATTTTCCATGCTTTTCATTAATACTTGACCGTTTTTATTTATAAAACAATTCCTACAAACTTAATATAATTTTTCATAAATTCATTTAAATTATCATTGTATTTAAAAAACTTATTTGTATATTTTTAAATTTGGATCTCCTACTTACATTATATTTTATTTCATTTTCTTTAATTATTTTAATGTTTTGATTTGGTAAAATTTGAAGCTTATGATATCGAATATTTTTTGTATAGTCAATATATGGTCATTTGATGATTGATACTACTGTCAAAATTACATGAATTACATGAATGATGAAGATTTAATTATCTAGTATATGGAGTATATAATTTGAATACATAATTAATACACTGAAGAATGTGTCACCAGCATAGGTGGGAGCCAAGTGTGACAACCTTTATTATATACTACTATTCACTATATCAATTTATCTAATAGCCATACAATTAACGGATACGCATATGCCACATGTTGGGTGCCACAAGGTGGTACCATTGGATCATCCCTATTATAAATATTATTTAATACAATACGAAAATATTATAAAATTAATATTATAATATTTCTGAAATATTGAAATTATAGTGATTTACACCGAAATAAACTATCATCCACTTATGCACACAATTGAGGTAAATAAGTGGATTCCAAAATTACATTAATTGTATCGCATATCTCCGAAGGGGAGTGTTATTTTACTAACTCAATACTTAATTGCTAGCTACAATTAAATAATAGTCATTAGGTATTCAAATCAAGGGTCTAGATCATCAATCCCGGAATGTCAATACGATAAAAAAAAACGTCGATAAGGGTATTAAAGTCAATTTACAACAAATTAGTTGTAACTAACTTTTGAAAAATATCCAGAACTTTAAAACGCATATAAATTTCTCGATTTAAATTATTTTTCGCACAAACATATATCAAATTAAAGATATTTTCATAAGGATTCTAACGAGGTCTCACTTGCATATGTTTCAATGTCAAAATTTGAAAAAAAAATCAAAAATTTTCATAAATTTCGTTAACAGCTTTATATCAATACACGACACATAATATGTCAATACAATGCTTGTACAATGTCATGTCTTTGTGTAGCTGTATTTCACACACTGTATTGACACTGTGTTTCTAAACCCTAAATTTGATAGTTGCTATTATCTTTTTAATATTAAAAAATAAAAAAAATGAAATTACCCATGACAAATTGTAGGCCACAAGATTTCTAAAGTCCTATAATCTTAAATTAGTTGTAAATTAGTTGTAGTTAGCAATTGATCACTCCCTAGCTCGAAATTACATTTTCATAGCTAAAATGTTTATACCCCGTGAATATAAGATGCATTTTACTTATAGTAGTGTATCTCTTAACACATTTTTTTGTTATGTATTTATATTTCTTTCTACTTTTCGATTTTCTATCAAATTCATACCATCCAATTTCTCATATATATTCCAATCATCTTTGAGCAAAGTGCCATCCAAAGATTAATTTTAAAAAATAATTATAGGTACAAAGAGTAAATTACCATAAAATTATCGAACCTTATCCCAGTTATTCTCACTTCATCACACAATACAAAACACATATGAAAATTGTGCTTCGTCACACAATACAAAAACACAAATGAAAATTGTGAAAAAGAAATCAATTATAAAACCCGTGCCCGGTCAAAGTGTGACTCCTAATGGGAGACGGAGGGAGTATTATTTATTAATTATGATTCCAAATACAAAGATGTGAAATTTGGGGAGGAATAAACATAGAGAGAGTTGTCATAAAATGAAAAAATAACTCAACTATGTCTAAGAACCATAATGAAAAAACGACTCAACTATAACGTCACGGAGGGGGTATAAACTTAATGACTGAATATTATGAATCCTCATAGTTTTGAGTGAACGAAAACTTGGGGTATAAGTAACGATGTTGGAATAATAATAACTAGGTCGGTAAAGAAGACCACGACACTTAAAAAGGTATAAAGGATCTTTAATGTTTTTGGGGTAGATCAATAGCTTCTCAAAGAAATCCGTTGTGAACAAAAAGTCACCATTGTCAAAAATTCTGAGTGGATAGACAAGTCCATACATATCTATTCCGGTGAAGAAGTTATATATCCTTGTCCAAGAACTCTCATCTCCATAATTGTTCATCCACCAAATAACAACATCGAAACTCTCTAAAAGATCACAAAAGCATAGCTTACCCTCCAAAATACATAGTCGACAATCGCCATATTTTCCGCCACCATAATTGGGAAGCGAAAAACCGGTAAACAGCTCGGTGTCAAGGTCAAAGCAACGAACATATAGATATTT
Source organism: Salvia hispanica (assembly GCF_023119035.1). Classification (NCBI taxonomy): domain Eukaryota; kingdom Viridiplantae; phylum Streptophyta; class Magnoliopsida; order Lamiales; family Lamiaceae; genus Salvia; species Salvia hispanica. The sequence goes on from NC_062967.1 coordinate 51,800,118, forward strand.
CTGGAAATCATATTCCAACCAATGAAGATTTCCGTTAAAAAATACAGCATAATCACGAGAGAGTCTAAGGTTTTCCAAACAACAAACGCGAAGATTTTTTTGAAAATCATTCCCAACCAAACCTTTCGATAATGCAGCATGATCACGAGGCACTATAATATTGCATGTTGATGTTGTGACGCTTCTCCACAATCCTTCCTCTTCTCCTAGAGTGTATACCCGATACGACCTAAATTGATCACCACATAAAATCTTATACTGTCCAGTTATTTTGCTGACTCCAAATCCGAAAAAGCAAGTACGTGCGGGCAGAGGAGGAAGCTTAACATATTCACGAGTCATCGGATTGCATATGAACAAAGTATTAGCGCATCCATTCCTCAACAAAAGCAAACCATTAGCTGAATCAATTACAACGGGATTGTGAGCATTATGAGGCAAGTCGAACCCAAAAAGTGGTATGCAAGGATCACCGCAGACCGCGTACCCCATGTCTCGATGAACGCAAACCAGGCATGGTTTCGGAGTATACGACGTGGCAAAGGTGCCCCCTTCTATGAGATTGCGCCATGATTTACAGACGCACTTGCATCTTATAATGTTTTTAATACGAAGTCTTCCAAGGATCTCTATCGTCATCTCTTGCGGTAGTTTTGTCAAAAAATCCATCTTCGATAGTCTTTCCCTTAAATCTTTCTCCATCAGTCTTTTGCTTCTTCTGAGTTCAGTCATCTTCATCAATAAAATATCAGACTGGATGAAAATTTCTTCAGATTTTATTTATAATGGTCAAATTAAGGTGTAAATCTTGTTGATAAATATGCGGTTAAAAATTATAATAAGATTTGAAACGATGGTACAACAAATAAATCTTATTAAACGTTGTAACTGTCCCTCAAAAATCTCTTCTCAGCCTGTTTACTTTTGCAAATCTATACCCATTATTTATTTATATACATTTTTAAAAAACAATTATTTTTTTTATATATATTTATAAAGAAATCCATGTGTGTACGTGTGACATTTAAAAAAGTAGCACCAATTGTTTTCTAAATTCACAAACAAAATGAAGTTATAAATTGAAAGTTCAAATTTGGAATTTTAAGTGAATGGAAGTATAAAATAGTAATAAAACAATGAAAATAATCATCAACCAAACCTAAATTGAGTTTTGGCCCAATGTAAATACTCTCTGGCATAGCATAATAATAGTCCAGTACGTGCATGACACAAGCACCAGCCACATTTCATAATTTGTTTAAAACTTATATAGATCCAATTTGCAATCAATTGCTCTATCTTTAATATAGTGGTTGGTAATTAGATCCAGATATACAGAAATATTTATTTGGTAAATGTGGTTTGAATATATATATCGTTTTCATTTTTTAAAGTTTTACGCAAATTAAATTTCTTCTACTAATCAGATAAAAAAATTTATTCTATTTCTTGATTTGTACAGATATGAAAAGTTATATCTATGTCTATCCATCGATTGATCGACTTATACATAATAATTACCAGCTAGAAATTAAAATTACAATAAAATTAGAGACTTAGTATTTTGTCACATTTTTATTGAGTAAATAAATAAGGGTTGCCCAGGCCCCAAATTAAATCAGGTGTTGAAGATTTTGCCTTTCTTCCCAGCTGCCAGTTTCAATTATTTTCTTTTACCATAAGAAAAAAAGTTACCAAGAAAATTAAACAAGAAGAAAAAAAAAAGCAACCATTTTTTCTCCAGTGCAATGCTCCACTCTCAATCATTCATCTCTACATTCACTATATTTTCCCCATTTAAAAAGGAAACCATACACACATATGGCAACATTTATCTATATCGATGGAGAGGGAATATTCGAGCCAGGGCAGATCCTCATTCGGAGAGAAATGCAGCGATTTGGCGAAGAAGCAGCGCGCCAAATTCTACATCCTCCGCCGCTGCATTGCCATCCTCGTCTGCTGGCGCGAGAAAAACGACGCCAAAGACGAGGACTGATGCCGAAGTTCACCGTCGGTAATTTCGTCAGATAATTAAACCCTTCCAAAACGGGTGATGGAAATTAATTTAAGTTATTAATTGGTGGAGATTGTTTTTGTGAGGATTAATAAATAGTGCTCTATTATTATTTACGTCTATTTCTTTCTCCACATTCGATTAATTTTGTATATGGATTATATTATTTGATGAATTTTGAAAATATAAATTGTAATTTGAAATTATTGTTCGAGTGATCATAAAATTATCGTTAGGTTTCATATTATATGTTCCATATTCTTTTTTTTGGTAAGAAAAGCGGGCAGAGCCTGATTACACACTAACGAATATAAGAAACACCTAATCTATCATGCATCAACCACATACTAAGACCCAAGGGAGGGGACTCTAAAACATGAACACCTATATGAAAATTATATGTGTAATGTAACAGAAAGTCATAAGCGAAATTTCCTTCCCTGTGCACATGACGGAGCTTCACTGAGTCAAACTCATGTAACAAACTCTGCACTTTTCGTACATGTTCCATATTCTAAACATAATATCTCAAAATAATGAAATTAAAGAGATGTTGAAATGACTTACTTTTATTAAAAAGAAGAAACGACGTATTTAACAAAAAAAAATGTCTCAAAAAGAAATACGAATTTATTAACTTCGGCTGAAGTGATTTTCTTTTTTATACACAATTATTAGATAATCAAGCTGTTATATATGACTTGCAATTATTCTGTGGCTTCGAATTTCGAATTATTAAATATTCACTGACATTGAAGGTATCATGATTAAGATTACATAATTATATCATTGGATTTAATTATGTTTTTCTAATAAAAGATACTTTATATACAATGATTGACAAATTGTGGTAAAAATAAAAAAAAAGACTGTGGTGGTTCAAGCATTTTCTGTTCTATTCTTAGCTTCAGCACACGTGCGGGCCCATGGCCCGGTTATTACTCTCGGGCCCTTGCCCCCACCACTCTGCACTTTTTTTTCATTGTATCTGATAAGTTGGGTTACTACATGCTAGTCTAATACCCAAATAATTTATTTGGTCATAATTAATTAAACAAAGCTCACAACAACCCACATCCATGCTTTTTCATATCTAGTTAGTTACTTCATGCTAGTCTAATACCCAAATAATTTATTCTCTCTACCTAACACACAAAATAACCATTTCTTAAAATCCCGTGCCATTCTCCAACTATACTATCTATTGTGGGACGGAGGGAGTACTTTATTCTCGGTTTCAAGAAAAAGTGAACTGTATTTTTGATATCTAAACTTTGCAATTATATTAAACACGATACTCAAATATTAAAAAATTCCTACCCCTATCTAGACTTTGATTTAGAGCAACCACGATGCAGCTCGTGGATAGCTCGATCTCGTCTCACTGAGATGAGCCACCGGCAAGCCCACATTGCAGATGTCTCATCACGCAGAGTATCGCGGGGTAAGGGCAGATAATTCTTTAATTCTAATACTATCTTTTTTATATATAATTCCTCTTTTTCAAGAATTGTCAAATTCACGGGACTGGAGAGTTAATAATTTTGTATATATTTATGCCTCTATCTAAGAAGCTATGCTTAGGAAATTATGTTCTTAAACTTAAATGACTATGTAGAGGTTTCCAAGAAAATTATTTTTTTAATACGAACTTTGAACATGTTCAATTTTAAATTTGTTCTGAACAACACATGAGGTTTTAGTAATTATGAGAATGAATACAAAATTTGTACTCTACTTCTAATGTCACGTGAAAGCTGATCATAGTTATTTGGAGAAGAAGAGTTATACAATTTGCTATACAGCATTTAATATATATAGTAACTCCTCAAACAATTTCCTATATAGAATACTATTCTAATATATAGTATCTTTTTAATTTATTAATATTTTGAAAATAAATTAATTTTGGTATTAGACTAGCATGTAGTAACTAACTATGAAAATCATTATATATATATATATAGCGCACCATGGTCCATAAGGCTAATTCCGTCAAAAATCAAATCAAATCTCACACGTGGCATTAATCTAACGGTTACATTACAGGATCCAATGGCTAAGATTTGCTTTGATTTTTGACAGAATTTCACTTATGAACCTGATCACATCCCTATATATATATATATATATATATATATATATATATAGGGCATGTTAGGGTGCCACCACCCCTTAAAATAACACCATACCACCATTTCTAGCCAATCATTTGTACACGTGGACGAATAATAAGCTGCCACGTGGCAAAAAAAAAAAAAAAACTGGAAAAAGACGGTCAAGCAATTTGTTGGTCTTTAACCAAAGCAATATTTCTTGTCAGCAATATCCGACACACTATACAGCAATCTATCTATAGATTCTTTGTGTAGTGTTTGTAATATTGTACAGTAAGCGTTATAATATTCTTTGTATAAGCGTTGTCACGTTGTCATTTTAAGAGGGTTGTCATTTTAACACAAAACTATATATATATATATATATATGGGTGCATTATAATGATAACCCCAATTTGTGTGATAACCCTATAACTAAATCTCCACCACACATTTTTAAAATATGTGGTCTAGATTTAATCTAACAAAACTATCATTTTATCAAATAAAACTATCATTTTCGAATATATTAAGGGCAAAATTGTCATTTCAATTTTAAAATTGGTGGGAAAAAAGAAAACGCTCTGAATTCATCTCAGACTCAAACACTCTGAATCGAATTTCAAACCCTACGAATCGAAGGAAACACTCAAACACTC
>NC_062967.1:51804989-51830556 GCF_023119035.1 Salvia hispanica
CGAGTTGTGATTTTTTTTTTCAATATCTTCTCTTCTGCAAGTTCTGCTTCTTCCGCGAAGTGGGAAGGAGAAATCGAGAGAGTGTGACTTTTCAATACCTTCTGCTTGTGCAAATTTTCTTCTCTTCAAAGGTATATCCTTAATCGCTGAAATCCTCCACATCATGGTCACATATATTTCACAGTAGATCACAGCCCGGAAAAGTTTTGGAATTTAATTCCTTGAAACTTGTTGAATGATAATCTTTTTCCTCCTAAAGCTTCGATCTTTAAGGCTTTAGAAGCCGTCTCCTGTTTCTTTTCAATTTCAATTAAATCATGTGTCTGCCCATTTAATAATTGCAATCAATCAATTAGAATTTTGAGATAAAAGTTTGGATTGGGAAAGAGTGGAGAGGAAAACTTACCGGTTAGGAAAAGCGGCGCTGCCGATGGAGGGGCTGACCGCCTGGAGCGGCGACGGGCGGACAGTGGCGGTGACGGAGAGGCCGTGACTGCAGCAGCGACGAAGGCTGTTGCGGCGTCGATTTTTGGAACGAGAGATGAGAGTCCTTTGGTTACTTCTGTTTTTGTGAGAAAGAGGGAGGGAGCTATGACGGATAGGAATTATGCCTCTGTGAAATAATTTGGGAGATAATTTGGGATTGTTCCTGCATTGTGAATTGTTAGGAGAATTTCAGAGAGAAGTTTGAGAATGGGGGAGATGGAGATAGAGATAGAGATAGAGATAGAGACGAGAGGAAGATATAGGCGTGGCTAAATGGCAGAGGATATATACATGTGATGATTTGGGAGATGTACTACTTTTTTTTTTTTTTTCCTTTTCTTTAGTTGATAAAAGTGTTAAGTTGGGAGTACTAAAATATATACATGAGTTTGATAGGGAGTACAGACGTGAGTATGGCTGGGAGTAATATATATTAAATGACTAATGCTATTCTTTTCCTTAATTCTTGTTTAATAGAGTTGACCGATTAGTGTTGGGTTAGTTTATCTCATTAAGTAAAATTTATGTGAATCGCTTGGCCTATTTTTAGTAATAACCGAGACTTGTATGTTGGCCACCATTGGGTTTTGTGCTTGATTGATGAGTCTGTTTTATTATTTGTGAATGAGGGATAAATTTTTCAGACACACATGCATGTATTGTCTTTAATTAAATTATTTAGCAAAGCCTGATTTTTTTTGCATATCATGTTATTTTGAAAAGGGTAAAATTTTGCACGTTGTTGAGGTTGGGACATGAAGTTTGTGGAGGAGCTAAGCTTTTGAGGTGGGCTTTCGTTTTAAATAAGGACTATGTCCTAAATACTATTTTTATGTGAAAGGAGGTGAAAATTGTTTGTCTTGCCATGTTTTGTGTTTGAATGAACCTATCTGAAGTGGCTATGCCATGTATGTTTAATCGAATTCGGGTCCCAGTAGGGCCGCAAACCCTGCTCGGACTAGTGTACACCCAGTAGATCGTGCGCTATCTCTTTGGAGTTGGCCGGTCTAGTGACTTGGTTCGTGGCCACGTTCCTTGTCATGTATGTTCAGATATGGTGATGGTGATGTGGATGGAAAATGGTTGCAACCGAAATTTATGTGAAAATGCTTTTAGTGACTTGGGTTCTTTTCATTTAAAACCCCCAAGATCACTCGGTATGGCTTGACAAACTGATTTTGGCATGTGTCCACTGAGTGCATCAAGTACTCAGCCCTGCATATTTGTTTTTCTTAATGTGCAGATTGAGCGACGACGGGCGTGGAGGATGTTGAGCAGAATTCATGGATTATTTATGTTTGGCTTAATATTGTTGGATATGTCGTGTCTTCATACTCGGCATTTTCCGTGTCTTGAACGCTTCCGCTAGGTGTCTTTTCTTTAAAATTGTTTTAGTATTGAGAACCTAACTCTTTTCAAAATTGTCTACTTTCTAGTCTTTATTTCTTAGAATTGGTTCTTTGTTGAAATGATACTATGTTGTTTTCTAAGTTATTTCAATTATTTAAATATTTTGGTCAAAGATGTGTGTTTCCCCCTTTCTTCCCCGCTTCTTTAATCATCCCCTAGTCGCGATCAACCGTGTTTTCTATCCTTAGAAAATACGGGCGTGACAAAGTGGTATCAGAGCAATTTTTCTTTCCGCTCTGGACCCAAGAGTCTTCTTTCCGTCTTGATCTAGATTTGTATCCTTAGATCAAAATAAATAAATGAATAAATAAATTTTAAAGTGTCAATGGCTCAACATCCGACCGTCGCGCTCAACCTGAAAAGAGGTAAAAAAAAATATTCTTGGAAAAAGAAATGAAGGATGTTTTGTATAGAAAGTGAAGAACTATTTTGTTATGTTGAGAAAAGAACGAGTTTTTGGAAGTTTTTGCAATGTGTTTGATTTATATAATAAAAAAAATGGAAAGAATTTTGAGGTGAATGTTTTCAGTGGTAATAACTAGTTGTTTTGGTGGAAATTTGGTTGAGGAAAATAATTATGTTGAGGAAAATTGTTGAAAATTTCAGAAATCTTTGAACTTTTCATGAAAGCATGCTAGTTCGTTTCTTTTGGGAAATTGAGATATTGAAGTGAATGAGAAGTATGACGTTGTTTTGTCTTAAGATGTATAAAGATATGCGTTTATGCATGATTAGCTATGTGGTATATGAATAACGTTTTAATTAATAGAGTATGGACAGTAAAGTATGAAATATATTGCGAATTTGTTGATAGAATGGAAGTATGATGCTATGAACTTTGTATGCAAACATAGGATGCCCAAGATGTCTGTTAGATTGAACGATATCGAACTTAGTTGTTACAACTGCAATATCACTTTTCTGAGTGATAGGACAAATGAAAATATGTGGTGCGAATTCGAACTTAATTGGATAATTACAAATTCACTATTGTCTTTATGAACGATAAGAATAATGAGAATGTGAAGAGACATTACGTACGATAATGAGTTCAAGAGGAAAAGGTGTGCAAATTGAAGAGAAGTTCCGAACGAGAAAATATTCGAGACAAGAGGAGATGTTAAATGATTTAATCCTGCAACGGGGGTGAAGATCATACATGCGATCTAATAAGTTAAACCCAATCTTATGTCAAAAGTAGCGATGCAACGAAAACAACTGTTATTGCATGTTGAGAGCGGGAGTATAATTACAATGTTTTTAAGAGAATGATTGTTATGACGTGCAAAGAATATTATGAAGATATGGATTCTGATCATCGTTATTGGTGGTAACAACACGAAGAATCTCAACTTGGAATCTACAGTTTCTTAGAACGATGTTACCATGTTTCGGCTTGTGAGAGATGAACGAGGGAGTGCGACCTTAATAGCTAGAATGAATGATTTTAATCAACAGTACTTACTTGGATTCTAAGAAGTTCTTTTTGGGACCTTTCGAATAACCATGAGCTCTTGTCTATTTAACACCTTGTTTGACTCATACTTTGCAAGTAATGCCCATTATTTATTTTCCTACATCAAGTCACGACTCACTTTCAGTTCTTGGAAATTGAGGTTTCCCCTTATAACTTCACACGCTTTGATTGGTTGTAATCTTCTTTGACTCGTCATTCACAAGAAAAATATTGTGACCTTGTGAGCCTTCGCCATTGAACATCATTCCTAATGTTGCTTGCAGATATGTTTTCTATAGAAGATTAAACTTCTTCGAACTGTTATTCAGCTTTTCATTTTGCAACCATGTATGTGGCATGTTCTTTCTTATAGAAGTGAAATTCTTTTTGGTCCAGTCCACTACATGTATCGTTTCCATATTAGAACTTTTCTTTATGTAAAACGAAGTTAAGGCCTACATTTTGTACTTTCCTTAACAGATTTAATCCACTTGATTTTCTCAAAAGTCCCCATGACTATGGCTGCCTTTCACAAACTTATGTACTCATTGATGTGATATCATTATTCTATACAATGATTTTCGTTGAACCATGATTAGTGTTGCTTCGTGACAACTGCCTATGTTTCTAAATTCTCATGCAACTAATCATTTTCGGTTGTGACATGTTTGAATCATTATCCGTTGATGTCTGGACCTTTCAAATTTGGTCGGACAACTGATTATCATGTTGGGTAGCCTACTATGGGAATTGAGATTTAATTCGATTCCATCCTATATTCATAACCTATCTTGTGTTCTTTCAAGCTCTCGTTGGAAGTAAATTCTCAAACTCTATTGGGATGATCCAAACCAATTGTTACAAGTTAGCGTAGAGATTGTTTATGGTCTGTGCTGGGAATTGCCCTGGCTGATGTTGGACTCCTATAGCTTGAGAAATTTGACTAATCTGAGTGTCAATGCTCTTCATATGCACGTTCAAGTTTTGCACGTCATTTTCAACCTTCCCCAACCTTTGACTAGTGCTCTCCATGTACTTGTCAATTTTCTCCATGTACTAGGTAGTCTGATTCATGAATGCTGCCAAGATATCCTCCGTAGTGGGCTTTTTTCTGCTGCTCAACCATCCCATTAGACAATGTGAAACCTGGCGGTGGTTGCAGAGCATTGTTGAGATTCCCATATGAGAGATTTGGATGCACCTTGTTACCATATTGGTTATAGTTACCACCTCTTGGTTGGAGCGATAGTTGTTGAAGTTCCTATTGTTTCCCCCTTGGTGCACATAGTTGACATCTTCAACCCCTCCCTGCAGTTCTGGTCCATGCTGTCTCATCTCCATGATCCCCAGTTGAGTGGTCAAAAGATCTAACTGCTTAGACAGTTTGCCTATTCTATCATCTTCTATAACAGAGGCCACCCTGTATGACTTGTTCCTTTCATTATTCCATCCTTCATCAGTGGAGGCTACTCGCTCAATTACTTGCTTGGCATCTTTCTCTCCTAATTGAAGGAGTGCTCTTCTTGCGCTCCAATTCAGTTCATGCATTGCATCTGGAATGCACCCCCTGTAAAAGCTATGACTTGATGTCCCGGACATAGACCATGCTTAGGGCACCTCTTCAGCAGTGTCTTGAATCTGGCCCATGCTTCTCGGATTGTCTCATAAGGCTTCATCTGGAACTGAATTATCTCTGCTTGCCTCTTTAGAACTTCGCTGGGTGGGAAGTACTTCTCCAAAAATAAGTCTACAGTGACATCCCACGTTCTAACAGATCCTGGTCCCATGCTGTCATACCAGTCTCTAGCATCTTCTCTCAAGGAAAATGGGAATAGCTTTAGTCTGATCTGTTCGTTCATCTGTTACCCCATTAAGCTTCACCGTGTTGCTGATCTGAATAAACTTGGTCAGATGCTTGTTGGGATCTTCATTGGCCTTCCCCCCAAAAGCATTAGCCTCGGCCATATTAAGCATTCTTGTCCTGAGCTCAAAATGATTGGCATTGATCTGATCGTTGCCAATTGGTGGGTTCTCTTCCTCTCTGTAAGCGTACATGTTTTGCACTGGCACTATGACTTGTTTTTCATCTTTTTCTTTTAGCTGTTTCACCAGATCTGCAAGTTGTAGTTGGAGTGGTTGGACTACCGGATCTAGATGTGGTGCATTGTTCTCTCGTTGTCCGTTATTGTTATTGCAAAAGGAGTAGGTGAGTGATCGCCTTAGGATCAGAGATGGAGCTCGGATCCTTTGGTTGAGCCTTCTATGAGCGTTCCTCCTTCGGTTGGATGCTTCGATTTCAGGATCAAATAACTCTAATGGTTGCTCCTTAGAGCGGCATACAACCTGAAAAGAAAAACACAAAAGTGAGAATAACTCAAAAAGAAAAAAAAATAAAGCAAGTAAAATCTAGATTAGTAATCTTAATTTTTATCACGATATTAGGCTATAGTAACACAAAATTGTCCCTGGCAATGGCGCCAAAAACATGACTCAACTTATTTTTAACACAAGTATACCCGCAAGTGTACGGTGCTAATGTAGAAAATATTAAGAAAAGAGTATCGTATCCATAGAGAAAATGAGTGTCAACCTAATTACCACGAACCAACCTCAACTACTATCTAGATGAATCGTAAAGTTTTGGTTTTTCTAAATCTACTTAAAAGCAAGGTAAAAGCAATTAAAAACAACTAGAGAACTAAAAGCAAATAAAAGAGACGGATGTAGATCAAGGATGAGAAAGGTAGAATCCTACGGGATCGATAACAACTATCCCATGCTCAACTAATTTCCAAACTATGCCAACAAGGGTCTCATGGGTTATTAACCTATCACTAAGGTAAAATTATATCTTCTCCCGAAGCATACAATTCGCAGATTGCTATCTAGAACCAAAGTGTCCTTCCTAGAAATAAGGTAACAACTCCTAAAAGCTCCTAAGATACTTAGCTTCATTCAAAGGCTCGAATCTGTCGATTATATTGACAAAGACGTCAACTTCTCTTCTTTCAAATTAAACCACTCATCTCCCGAGTGTTGTAGTAAAATCTACATGCATTTATTAGGTGATCAATCAAATAAATATATAAGCACAAGAGAAGTCAAAATAACCACTTGAGCCAAGGCATAGAAAAAAGAAGTCAATTTAACATAAGAATCATTGTATCTCCCCCGTAGAACTCTACGGAGGATTTAGCTACTCATGTTAATCACAAAAGTCAAAGAAATATTCAAAGGAATAATAAAAAACATTGTTTGAACAAGAATAAAACTAAAAGATGAACTCCTAGAATTGGATTGGGCGGATTGGAGGCCTCGCCTACAATATTGCGATGAATACTCGTCCTCTGCTCGTTCTTCTCTTCTTCCTAGGTGAAAAAGTTGTATTTTTGGGGTTGGAGGCGTGTAAGTTGTGTTTGGAGGCGTTTCCTAGGCATATATATACCTAGGGTTGATTTTGGGCACGAAATAAATTGTCGGACAAAGCTGGCGGGTCGCCAGGTTGGGTGTGTGTCGAAGTTGGCGAGTCGCCAGCTTCCTACGAAATTTTTCTCGTGTTTTACTGGCGGGTCGCCAGGTTCGTTTGCATGCGAACCCGGCGGGTAAAACGGCCATAACTTCTTCTACCGAACTCCGATTGAGACGTTTAAGATATCCACGCAAAGCTCTTTCGAAGTTGAAGAGAATGGTATGCATTATGTGAGACGGACTCCAAAATCTCTTGAAAATTTGTCTCGAACCAAAGCTGTTGCACATCCACATATTTTGTACATTTTTCTACACATTCTTCACAAAATGGTCAAAATACCAATATCATAGAGAAGTAGCTATAACCATGCCTCAAAGTACACAATATATGATCAAAACCAAGTAAAATTACCCTCTAAAATCATGTAAAATCCAAGTGAATCATTGCTCAAGAGGCTCAGAACGCGTACTGAAATATATAAAGTATGAATTGCAGACTGGTCAAGCGGACTAGCTGGACCAGACTGATCAGGCAGACTCGCTAGACCTATCTACGTGTTGTTAACCTAAAAATGCTATTAATTAGTACTCCCTCCGTCCCAGCTCAAGTGATTGATTTCTTTTAGGCCGTTGTTTTACAAAGTTGATAATAAATAGTTAAAATGTTGATAAAGTAGAGTAAGAGATAAAATAATATAGAAGAGAGTTGTATACACATTATTCTATTAATTATTTTACTTTCTCTCCACCTTAACTATTTATTATCATTTTCCTCAAACACGTGCCGAAAATCAGTCAATCACTTGAGATGAGTTAGAGGGAATATATGGAAGTAAGGATCGAATCCCACAAGGATGGAGGTGTCAAGCATGTGTTCGGGGACATTTGGAAGGGTTGGCTACTGCCACGCAACTAAAGTGGATTAATAATCTACTTGACTTAGAAGATTAAACGGGGGACTCTACCTAAACTGATCAACTATGCAAGCGACATACGGAAAACATGTATAACAACTAAACTTGAAGCAAACATTTAAATCTAAGAGTAAACAACCAAGAGCACCTATAACTACAAGATCATGCTGAAAACTTTCCTAAAATAGGCAGACAAAGTGCAAAAGCTAAGTGAGGACCAAAGTTCTTAAACTGTCTAAGCTGGCAGAAAAAGCTGTGAAAAGCAAAAGCATAAAGTAACTATAGATCTGACTTCTAACTACCTACTACTTCATATTCTCCAAATAACTAAGCTAAAACCAGAGCATAAACATAACATCAAACACCATTGACGAAATAAAACAGAGCATGCTTCGAAACAAGACGCGAACGACAAATTTAAGCTAAGAATTACTGGATCTATGCTAACTGGTCAAGCACAACGACGAACGAACGAAAAGAAGCCATAATAATGCAAATTTGAAATAAATCGAACTAGATCAAAACTAACTAGCATGGATCTACAAAATCAGACATTAACAAACTAGATCTAAGATATCCTATCAACCACCAATTGTGAAAAGCATCCAACAAACATAAATAAAGCTCAAGATCATGAGATCCAACGAAAACTTCAACATAAGCTAGATCTAAAAGTCCTAAACAACTACTAATTGTGAAAAGCATCCAACAAAGCATGAAATAAACTCAACATCACCAAATCCAACAAGAACACCAACAGAAACTTCCATAACTTCAGATTTAAAACTAGATTCAAACTTCCAATGTCAAAATCCAAAGCAAACAACAAAATATCAAAAGATCTTTAGGTTAAGATGTTCGAAATACTAAAATTTCTCAAAGCACGAAAGTTAAATGGCTAAAACAAAAAATAAAGATTGTTTCTTCGCTCCTTAGAGCAGTAGAACTACGATGAACGGTTGAAACGGCCGGAACTAGGATTTCTCCCCTCCGAACTAAGAGGAAGAGAGCTTGAACGGAGTTGGAGTGGACTTGCAGCTCGAGAACTCTATCTAAGGATGTGTAAAATGAAGTTGTGAGCTAGGAGAGCTCAAAAAGGGTGATTGAGGCCCAAATCCCTAGGGCATCCTTCCATGATTTGACATATGTACCCTTAAAGTAAGGGTGTCTTCGAATTCTCTCTCCTCTATCCTACTCCTTGCTGCCTACTTTTTCTGATAATTCTCCTTGGTAAATTTGGCGGCTTTCCAGCATTTTCACTCCATTTCTGCTCAATCTGCGTCTGCTCGGCCAGCTTGCCTAATCTACTTGGCCCAGTAGCAACCTGCATACTTAAACTCAATTTTGTGCATTATTTCCCCAAAATCACGTGAATTCACTGAAACAAGCCTTATCAACTACCTCAAATTAAAGTCACGAACTTTTGCCACTCCGAATAAGTTTATGACATTGTATGCTACACTGGAAGGTTGTGGGAAAATAGATAAAAGTTCGTGACTTTTAAGGCAGTTGTCCCTATGTTTTATAAACTACTTTTCGATATGTCACAAATTAAAAGGTTGTGTGCACCAGCTCCTTTACAAATGAAAATTTATAGCTAACTTGAACTCCTACTATTGATTAACGTGACAAAGTTGATGTTTTTAATTTTTATAACTAAACATATATATAGGTGGAGGAGTGTTATATTGCTAATTCAATAGTAACTATAATTATATACTCTTAGATATTCAAATCAAGAGCCTAAATTATTAGTCCCAAATTGTCAATACGATAAAAAAAAACATCAATAAGGGTATTAAGGTCAATTTACAACAAATTAGTTGTAACTAACTTTTAAAAAATATCACATAACTTTAAAACGCATGTAACTTTCTCGATTTAAATTATTTTTTCACACAACATATATCAAATTAAAGATAGTTTCATAAGGATTCTAACGAGATCTCACATATGTTTGGATGTCAAAATTTGATATTTTTTTTTGAAAATTTTCAATTTTTTCGTACAGCAACAAATATCAATATAGTATATAAAATAAGGCAATATAATACACGTAGAATGTCATTCTTAAAGCAATGTGTTGACATAAGCAATGTGTTGACATTCTCAAAACATTGTGTTGATATTTTCAAAACACTATATTGACATTTTCATCCAAAACCCTAATTTGGTAGTTTTTTTTATCTTTTTTTATTTAATTAATAAAAACAAAAATTACACGTGGCAAATTTTAGACCACTAGATTTCTAAAATCCTATGATCTTAAATTAGTTAGCAACTAGAGAGTTAGTTAGCAATTGATCATTCCCCTTTTAGATATTTTGTATTTAAGGATAATTTAGTTATTAAATAATATTATAACTGATAACAAAATCAGTGTAAATAAAACTAATTTAGGTATACGGAGTATTGAAATTTAGGGGTACGATGTATGTAGAGTTTATATATGTTTATCTCTATTATAATAGAATGTACTTTTTTAATGTTTTTGGCTTTATTACTATAAATTTAACCTTTTAGTTATGTTGCTTTAAATAAATTAAATCACAGAGTATGTGAAAGAAATATGAATTGTTGCCACTTGTGGGGAGAAGGAAATGAGAGAGAGGAGAGTGTAACATCCCTCAACAGGGCCTAGCTGGAAATATATTCTTACGATATAAAATCGTTATAACATCGTGTTAGAAATAAATAGTTTCGAAAACGAGAAAAGAAATGTTTAAAACTTCATGATAGTATTAAGCAATGTTGTTTATAATAGTTATATGATAAGGTAATAAGAGTATATAAGAAAAACTATGAAAGTTAAGTGATTTAGAAAGTTTTGTTTATCACACAAGGGAAGTCTATAATGTCTGAGTCGGATCCCTAGGGACATTTGTTTGTGAGGAGGAGGCTGTGGGACTCGGTCAGACCGCACCAGATGTGCCCAAAAGCTCGGCCATGAGCTGAGATGTGCTCGACCGACATAGAACATCGTTGTGCTAGCGCGGGCCCGAAGCGAGATACATTGAATATAGTCACCCTCCCGCACTCATGATCCAATGTGCATATTGCACGGGTGCGAGTTCCTTGTAACACCCCTTACTCGGTTCATCATACCGAATAAATGGTGTCACATTTTGATATGCTTAACCTCTTATTAACAACTTGTCTTTATAACTTGTAATTTTTTTTTACATAACAACTGACACTATTATAGACCACCCAACCTGCTAGCAGCAAAAACCTCAACTATACATGTCAAAAATCTTCAACTAAGCATGTCACGTTTGACTTTAGCTACAAAAGAAAGGATAATGACTTGACACGCGCAATTGTCCAACAAGCGAGTGATGTGAATCCAATTGTAGTCCTTTATTGTATTGTTTTAACACACATTTTTAGGTGGAAAATGGACTCATTTTGATATATTGTACGACAAAAGACCAATCCATAAGAGAGAGAGGAGGAAGAAAACAAAGGTCCGAATCTGATCAGTAATCAGCCCTTCAAGATTAATTTCAAATGCTTCTACAAGTCCACCATTGCATTCACCTTCTAAAGAGCTTCGCGTGGATACCTTGCATGCCTCAATCGGAGTCCGGATGAAGAAGATATGGCTGTTTTACGAAGACTGCGCATTGCAGTGCAAAACGCGCGACCTGTGAAAAACGCGCGACCGGGTGTTAAAACGCGCGACCTAATCGTGAGTTAAATGCCCGATCGAGCATTTTTCAAGGCGCAGATCGCCCGACTAGGCCAATGTTACTGGGCCTGTTTTTTTAGCCCTAGCTATTTAAATATCTAGGGCACGACTTCCAATGTATCTTTTGGCGGCTGGAGTCGATCCTTAGAGAGAGAAAGAGGCTTGGAGTCCATTTTTGGGAGGAAGAAGAAGAAGAAGCTTGAGGCTAATTCTTCCATAATCTTGCCCATATGGTAGCATTTACTTGTTTTCTTGTATTGTTGCCCACCATGAGTGGCTAGATTTTAGGGATTACTCCTAGTTAGTTAGAGAAGCTTGTAAATATGAATCTATGATTATGTTTTGATTGATTTCCATTATTTGGTTCTTATCTATGTCTTTATTTCAATCCGTGTTGGGAATTTCTAGGAAACTTAATCCGGTAATGGCTTTAACTTCAATATCTCTTTAACTTGGAGTAGGGAGCTAACATAGATAAGGAACCCTAGGCTAAAACTGATCAGGGGATAGTCCGGGGTGGATCTTGTGTGTTGAACGTTCTTAGAAGCCAATCCCGAGCTTACTATGCGATTAGCTGCGTGAGAGCGTAAAATCAATACGATCCCGATAAATAATGGAAAGTAATTAGTCTTTAGGATTAACCATATTTAAAATAAATATAAGTATATTTATATTATTATATATTATGATGGATTAACCATATTTAAAATATCCATCGTAACAATAAATATAATAATATAATTATTATTATATTTAATCAATAACTTATTAAAAATTTCATACTATTATTTTTTTATAAATAAAAAATATTAAGTATATTTTTAGTTTGGTTTTTAAATCTAATACTATAAAATTTAAAATCTTGATATTTTCCAAACACATGAAAATAAAGTTATTAGAAATCATATTCCTAAGTAATATACAAATGTTATATCCTGTATTATTTTATTTTATCTCATATTGAGTTGAGAAACTAATCTAGGTAAACTACATATAAATATATGGAGTATATATTATATATACATGCATTATTATATTTCCATTTGTTCCCAACAAATATGGAGCTAAGATTTATATACCTTACTCGAGATGATCCAAACAAGAACACATCTAGTTCCAAAAATGCAGTCTAAATCTTGGTCCTAAGATTAGATAGATTATCTAATGGTTAATAATTAAGCAAAAACACGGAAGGTCATTATTAATTAGTTTTAGGTCATTTTATAAAATTTGGGTTTGATGTCATTTTTAGATCATTTTAGGTCATCCTTTATAAAATGACCTAACAATAAACAAACAATGATCTAAAAATGTCCTACATATGGCTTTCTTCTACGTTTTTATATTAAGATCTAGTTTTGCATTGATCCACCTACTCATAGTATATAATTAAACTCCTAGTATATAATTAAAACATAAGATTTGTTACACATTTTTAGAATAACTCTCTCCGTCTTGTTAACGGTTATAAATTTATGATGGGTTAAAAACTATTTTCGAATTCCAATGTATTTTTCTTGTTGTTTCTCTTTTTCTAAAATGAGAATGTTTTGATTTTGCCACATCATTTAGACCTTTTTGTTTCTTGAAATGTTTAAAGTTAAACTGGTCTTTCCATTTAGTAATTACCAAACGAAAAATTGCGAAACTACATGACAGTAATGTTAATTTTAGAAATATATCCAATTTATTGAGCTTTATTATATTGCCAATCTACATCACAAGCCATTTGTTTGATTATACCAGTATCACCACCCGTGCGATGGATGAGCCAAATTGTTTTTACATAGCTATTAGAAACTATATTATTATTATGTAGACTTTAAAAATCAGAATTGTATATAATAACATCTATCAAACAACTAAAAATATAAAATTAAATGAATTGGAAATTAAAATGACATATACACATGTTGATTAGAACAATTTTGGATCTTAGGGTATCCACAGTAATGGACACAAAACCTCTGCCCAAAATCCGCATCAACCTATTTTTCAGCTGACATGTTAACATTTTAAGACCCAACAAATGAAATAGCGTTCACCACAAAATTCAACTTATTTCACCATTTTTCACATCTTATTTTAATTATCGATTTATAAAACAATAACATAGATTAAAATACCAATACGATAGCATAATGTAGATATTTAAACATAGAATAATTTAAGTATTAAAAAAAATTAGACCTGCTGAAAAGCCCGCAATAGTCGCGGAACCCGCCGCTTGCACAGACAAGTGAAGCGCTCCACCATTTTCCCATATGCAATAGAGCCCCAAAAACCGCAACATGCGGCCGACAGGTTTTGGGACTGTATTGTGGATGCTCTTAACTTAAAACTAAGCAATCACACTTTAAAAACATCAAATATTCGAACATTAATTATTGGAAATCCAATATGCATAGGGGTGTCGAAACGGGTACCCGAGGGTACCCAAACCCGATTTTGCGGGTATCCGTACCCGAAAACTTCAATATTATACTACTTCAATATTCACATGAACCAAATCATTCAATAAGTTATACTACTAAATATTACTCCCTCCATCTCACAAAAGATTTCAACTAGCTAGAATTGTTACTTTGTAAAATCATGTCTAGATCAGAGCGTCGAAGATGATATTGTTCTAAAAAGGTGTTATTAACAATGTTTTGTACAAAAATCTAGCTAGTTGAAATTGATTATAGTACAATAAATAGTCTTCTCTTCCAAAAAAAAAAACTCTTATGTATCCATTTCGGGGTGTCTAGAAAATATAATCTCATATAATTAAGAATAGAAAGTTTCTTCCAAATGATTACCATTATTTTATATCCCTTTTATTTCTTCCTCTCGTAATTTACTCACTTTATTTTTTCTTCTCTCTTAAATATTTAATCAATTTTCTCACTAAAACTGATGCCATCATCCATAAAACTATTTTTTATAGGCTAAAGGACTAATATATACAGATGTCTATGCGCTATATCGCCTTGCCCTTTCGCTCGACCTCGGATAATGTGGTAGCAACCAAAAAAATGGTCGATTTGTATGCTTCGTTTCCCAACAATTCCCTATACAAAGTATTGATTCTATTAGTATCCATTTAAATGCTTACATACAGATTTTCAAGAAAATTAATATTTTGTTACTCAAGAACTTTGAACGATTTCAAGAGGTTTTAGTACATTAGCTTGTCATAAAATTATATTTTGATTATAAAATTAAAGGATATTATGTAAATTTATTTTTTCACTACCTATGCATGGCAAGATTTACTCTAGTCACAAAATATGAATTATATCAATTCCCTTATTTACCTGATTACAGTCAATCTTTTCTTTCTTCCTTGATTTCTTTTCAACAATTTTTTTTCATTCGTCCCATAGAAATAGTCTTATCCATTTATGGTACCTTTTTTCTGCTTCTCTTAGCTTTATCTGGACTCCACCATCCTCTACACAATTTCAACTAGCTAGGATTGTTACTTTGTAAAATCGTGTCTAGCTCAGTGCATTGAAGATGATATTGTTCTAAAAAGGTGTTATTAACAATGTTTTATTGTACAAAAATCTAGCTAGTTGAAATTGATTATACTACAATAAATAATCTTCCCGTCCACAAAAAAAAATAGTCTCATGTGTCCATTTCGGGGTGTCTAGAAAACATAGTCTTATCTAAGAATAGAGAGTTTCTTTCGAATGATTAACATTATTTTATCTCCCTTTTCTCTTTTTCTCTCGTAATTTACTTACTATTTTTTTTCCTTCTCTTAATTACTTTACCAATTTTCTCATTAAAACTCAGGCCAAACTAAAATAATTAAGTTAGGTAAACTACATAAATTTATAAAAATATATAGCTATCGCCTTGCCCTTTCGCTCGACCACGGATAATGTGGTAGCCTCCATAAAAATGGTCAATTTGTATGCTTGAAACAACATCGTTTACCAACAATTCCCTATACAAGTATTAGTATTATTATGATTCATTGATTCTTCTTTTTCAAGAACACGAGAGGAAGAGGTAATATAGAAATTCATGGGTTTCATCCTAAAACCAATTGGTGATAGGAGGAGGACCCATGAGACTTACAGTTTTCTCTTACACCGATGTGGGACAGTCATATGTTATATTTTTAGTTTCAATTGCCAACACCCTCCCTCAAACCCTTCAAGATGAACCTTGGAGGGGTTGGACTTTTTCTAATCGATTGGACAATCTGCCCAATTTTTTTCGATCGGTTGGACCACTTGGCCCAAATTTTTATGTCCAGATATACTGCTGGATCAATCATTTTTTTGGTTTCGGCCCAGATATACTGCTTGGTCAGTTAAATTTGACCCACAGTCGGTGACCCGCTCTGATACTATGATAGAAATCCATGAGTTCCATCCTAAAACCAATTAGTGATAGGAGGAGGGCCCATGAGACTTACAGTTTTCTCTTGACACCGATGTGGGACAGTCATATGTTATATTTTTAATTTAAATTGCCAAGAATTAATAATTTTTTTATACATTTACACTTAAATGCTTACATAGAGATTTCCAAGAGAATGTACTATTTTATTACTTAAAAATGAATACAAAATTTGTACTGTTAGATATTTAGATTAATTTTGCGTGCAAATAATTTACATGAACCAATTTAATACGTTATACTACTATATTTACTCTCTCTCCCCCATTTTAAGTAATATAGTTTTCTTTTTGGGATGGTCCACTCTAAATGATACTTTTTTCTATACAGAAACACACTGTCTCTACATTTTCCCTCTAATTCTCTTTACTTACTAACAACACATTTAAGCCAGGATTTTGAAACTATCATAGGAATAGTATGTTTAAATGCATGCGTAAGTATGTTTAAATGCATGCGTATATAGGTAGTATTTCAAAGAATATTTATTAATAGTATTATTACATTATAGAAGTTGGAACGTTTTCAATTTTAATATTAATTAGGTATTTCTCCCACAAAGAGTGCATGATTTTGTAGTAAAATTAATGAAAATCACACCATTCGAGATTCCAATAGCTAGTTCCCATATAAAATTACATTCCACACGTAGACTATATCCTATATCTATCTATACTACATAGTAAAATTTGTTACTTGCCAACCGTAATTAGCACCTATAAATACGTTTGTTTCTATTCACCAGAATCACAATCAAACATATAGCAAGTCTTTTATAATTTTAGCATCAATCAATCAAGCAATGGCTTCCCTGAGAATTTCTCCAATTGTTGCACCCTCCTTCAATCAGTCGAAAAGAAGATTGGGCAGCAGTCAATGTCATCGAGGCAAACATCATGAGTCTTGTTCATCGTTGTTATTTGGGAAAACATTCCCGAATAGTGTTTTGAATGAGAATAGGCAATTGCTAACAATCTCAAAAGTAGCTACAAATGAAGGTGTAGCAAAGGAAGCTGAAAGTAATGAGAAGACACATGTTGCTTTTACTAGTGTAAGGCAAGAGAAATGGCAAGGAGAGCTTCAAGTTGAAGGAGAAATTCCTCAATGGCTGGTATGTATAATGTACTATATAGAATGTACTTTTTTTTAAAAAAAAATCTTGACTATATACGTGTATATATTGCTACTACTAAAATACTAGCAAAATTCAATGTTTTATATGATGAATGCGGTTGGACTATTACTAGTGCTATATATATATGTATAGATAGTTACATGCTAGTAGTCTAGTACCAAAATTTATTTATAATTTTCAGAATGGGACATATCTAAGAAACGGTCCGGGAGTATGGCACGTCGGAGACTACAACCTCCAGCACCTCTTCGATGGGTACGCTACCCTCGTCCGCCTCAACTTTGACAGCGGGCGCCTCGTAATGGGGCACCGGCAAATCGAGTCTGAAGCGTACAAAGCCGCCCAAAAGAATCAAAAAGTTTGCTTCCGTGAATTCTCCGATAATGGCCCCAAAAGCGAGAATTTCTTAGACTACATGGGCGACCTAGCTAAGCTGTTTTCGGGGGCTTCCCTTACCGACAATACCATGACCGGTGTGGTTAAGCTAGGGGATGGACGAGTCCTGTGCTTGACCGAGACCCAAAAAGGATCCATTCTCATCGACCCCGACACGTTAGAGACGTTGGGGAAGTTCGAGTATACTGACAATTTGGGGGGCCTTATTCAAGCGGCCCACCCAATTGTCACTGATACCGAGTATATTACTTTGTTGCCCGACCTAATCAACCCCGGCCACCAAGTCGTGAGGATGAACCCTGGGACCAATGAGAGGAAACTCATGGGGCGGGTCAATTGTCGGGGCAGGCCGTCTCCAGGCTGGGTCCATTCCTTCCCGGTCACTGAAAACTATGTGGTTGTCCCGGAGATGCCACTTAGGTATTGTCCACAGAATTTGCTAAAGGCTGAGCCCACAGAATTGTATAAGTTTCAATGGCTCCCTGACTCCAAAGCCTACATGCACGTTATGTGCAAAGCTACTGGCAAGACTGTAAGTAATTCTCTTCTTTTTTTGTTTGTTAAAAATTATTACTATGAAATTAATATTGTTTCCTTGTTTTATTTATTTATTTATAATTAAGGTGGCGAGTGTGGAGGTTCCTCCGTTTGTGACATTTCATTTCATCAATGCTTACGAAGAGACCGATGAAGATGGAAGAGTGACGGCTGTTATTGCTGATTGTTGTGAACATGAAGCTGATCCTGCCATTCTTCCAAACCTTTCGCTCCACAATCTTCGCTCATTACACGGCCAAGATGTGTTGCCTGATGCAAAGTCTGTTTAACACTATCTTTTTATCTCTATTTAGCTAATTTGTTGATTTATGGACTACTAATTAACATACAAGTGTTGTTTGTGATTATGAAGGGTTGGGAGATTTAGGATTCCAATTGATGGGAGCCCAAATGGGACTTTAGAGGCAGCATTGGATCCAAATGAGCATGGGAGAGGCATGGATATGTGTAGCATTAACCCTAACTTTTTGGGGAAGAAATATCGCTATGCTTATGCTACCGGTGCACAAAGGCCTTGCAACTTCCCAAATACCATTACTAAGGTATTCATTCATTACCCTAATTAATTAATTTCCCATAACACTTAGCTTGTGTTTAATACTACTCCATAATTTTGTTGTGTAGCTTGATTTAGTGGACAAGAAGGCTAAGAGCTGGTGTGAGGAAGGCGCTATCCCCTCCGAACCCTTCTTTGTTGCTAGGCCGGGTGCCACTCAGGAAGATGATGGTTAGTTTAATTTGCTCTCAAAAGTTCATTTCACTTAATTTTTATGAGAATCCAATCTCATTGTTGTATACTTATATTTGCAGGTGTTGTGATCTCCATGGTTAGTCAGAAGAATGGTGATGGATTTGCCTTGGTGTTGGATGGAACTACTTTCGAAGAGATTGCTAGAGCTAAATTTCCCTATGGTCTTCCTTATGGGCTGCATGGTTGTTGGGTTCCCAAGAATTGATCATTAATCTAATGTACTTGTGTTTGGTTTTCACAATGTTGTAAGGGATTAATTATAATCTTCTTATATATTGTTTGTCATGCCTTTCTGAATTATTAAAAACATCTCGTATTTTGTCAATTGCGTTGATTCTGTATTATTTCTTTGGTTATATGGATTAATTTAATTAGATATGTTTCTTTGGTATTCGTAGCATGACATCTAAAATAAATATTAATGATAAGAGCTACTACCAAATTTTATTTAACGATTATTTTCTCGAGAATTATACCTTAGGAAATAAATTATCTGTATATCTCTTTTTTAATATCCAATCCTCCGCCCGAGTTGGTGAACTGTAAATCGTTAAGAGTTCAGATTTATTTATGAAATGATAATTATATGGATAAAGATCAAACTGCACAACAATCAGCAGGGGGACCGCTTTTGGAATATATTAATTAAACTACAATTACTATATCACTATCTGTAGAAGCCAGGATTTTGAAACTAGTAGTATGTTTAAATGCGTTTATATAAGAATATTAATTGTATTCAATTATAATATCAGTAAATATTATAATTATAATAATAATAATAATCATATTTATTAAGATTATAATAATACTCCATGTAACTACAATTACAATTATATTATTATATATTATGATGGATAATCTATATTTAAAATATCCATCGTAACCAAAAATATAGTAATATAATTATTATCATATTTAATCAATAACTTATTAAAAATTTCATATTATTTTTTTTTTATAAATAAAAAATAATAAAATTTAAAATTTCATGTTATTTAATCAATAAGTACTCCATACTTTAGTTTGGTGTTCAAATTTAATACTATAAAATTTAAAATCTTGATAATTTCCAAACACATGAATATAAAGCTATTAGGAATCATATTCCTGAGATTCATTTTCTTAGAAATCATTTTTCTTGCCAACTTTACTTTACTGTAAACCAAATATGGCCTAATAAAGGTTATTAAGATTGATTTAGCTAAAAATCCGACCATAAAGGTTAAACACACAAAAATATAGTACTCCCTCTGTCCCATTAGAAATGAAACGTTTTCCTTTTTAGTCTGTGCCATTATAAATGAAACATTTCCTAAAATGAAAAATATCTCTATCTCTACTTTTTCATCTCTCTTACTTTACTCTCTCTTCATTAACACACAAAACAACACTACATAAAAACCTGTGACAATTCCCAAATGTTGCATATTTAATGGGACTGAGGGAGTAGTATATTATAAATTATTGTAATTTAATTTAATCACGTTTTATATTCATTAATAACTAATCAACAATTAGGAGAAAAAAACACAAAATGCGTATGATTATTAAATTAAACTGTCTATGAGTAATATACAAATGTTATATCCTGTATTATTTTATTTTATCTCATATTGCGTTGAGAAACTAATCTAGGTAAACTACATATAAATATATGGAGTATGTATTATATATACATGCATTATTATATTTCCATTTGTTCCCAACAAATATGGAGCTAAGATTTATATACCTTACTCGAGATGATCCAAACAAGAACACATCTAGTTCCAAAAATGCAGTCTAAATCTTGGTCCTAAAATTAGATAGATTATCTAATGGTTAATAATTAAGCAAAAACACGGAAGGTCATTATTAATTAGTTTTAGGTCATTTTAGAAAATTTGGGTTTGATGTCATTTTTAGATCATTTTAGGTCAACCTTTATAAAATGACCTAACAATAAACAAACAATGATCTAAAAATGTCCTACATATGGTTTTCTTCTACGTTTTTATATTAAGATCTAGTTTTGCATTGATCCACCTACTCATAGTATATAATTAAACTCCCAGTATATAATTAAAACATAAGATTTGTTACACATTTTTAGAATAACTCTCTCCGTCTTGTTAACGGTTATAAATTTATGATGGGTTAAAAACTATTCTTGAATTCCAATGTATTTTTCTTGTTGTTTCTCTTTTTCTAAAATGAGAATGTTTTGATTTTGCCACATCATCTAGACCTTTTTGTTTCTTGAAATGTTTAAAGTTAAACTGGTCTTTCCATTTAGTAATTACCAAACGAAAAATTGCGAAACTACATGACAGTAATGTTAATTTTAGAAATATATCCAATATATTGAGCTTTATTATATTGCCAATCTACATCACAAGCCATTTGTTTGATTATACCAGTATCACCACCCGTGCGATGGACGAGCCAAATAGTTTTTACATAGCTATTAGAAACTACATTATTATTATGTAGACTTTAAAAATCAGAATTGTATATAATAACATCTATCAAACAACTAAAAACATAAAATTAAATGAACTGGAAATTAAAATGACATATACACATGTTGATTAGAACAATTTTGGATCTTAGGGTATCCACAGTAATGGACACAAAACCTCTGCCCAAAATCCGCATCAACCTATTTTTCAGCTGACATGTTAACATTTTAAGACCCAACAAATGAAATAGCGTTCACCACAAAATTCAACTTATTTCACCATTTTTCACATCTTATTTTAATTATCGATTTATAAAACAATAACATAGATTAAAATACCAATACGATAGCATAATGTAGATATTTAAACATAGAATAATTTAAGTATTAAAAAAAATTAGACCTGCTGAAAAGCCCGCAATAGCGTCGCGGAACCCGCCGCTTGCACAGACAAGTGAAGCGCTCCACCATTTTCCCACATGCAATAGAGCCCCAAAAACCGCAACATGCGGCCGACAAGTTTTGGGACTGTATTGTGGATGCTCTTAACTTAAAACTAAGCAATCACACTTTAAAAACATCAAATATTCGAACATTAATTAATGGAAATCCAATATGCATAGGGGTGTCGAAACGGGTACCCGAGGGTACCCAAACCCGATTTTGCGGGTACCCGTACCCGAAAACATCAATATTATACTACTTCAATATTCACATGAACCAAATCATTCAATAAGTTATACTACTAAATATTACTCCCTCCATCTCACAAAAGATTTCAACTAGCTAGAATTGTTACTTTGTAAAATCATGTCTAGCTCAGAGCGTCGAAGATGATATTGTTCTAAAAAGGTGTTATTAACAATGTTTTGTACGGAGTATGTATTGTAGATATGCTTTATGGACGGATTAGGAATTATTAAAAACAAAAAAATTAAATCTTACTCTATTAGTATATATCGCTTTTAAAGTTGAGGGGGAAGACCAGAAAATTCGCAAATTTTATGATTTTTGGGATTAAAACTATATTTTCAATAATAAAGTAAGTTAAAATGAGAATGTTTTGATTTTGCCACATTATTTTGACCTTTTTGTTTCTAGAAATGTTTGAATTTAAACTGGTCTTTCCATTTAGTAATTACCAAACAAAAAATTGCAAAACTACGCTCACAATAATGTTAATTTTAGAAATATATCCAATTTATTGAGTTTTATTATATTGCCAATCTACATCACAAGCCATATTTTTTATTATACCGGTGTATGTCACCACCCGTGCGATGGACGTGCCAAACAGTTTTTACATAGCAATTAGAAACTATATTATTATGTAGACCTTAAAAATCAGATTTGTACTCCCTCCGTCTCATTAAATATGCAACATTTGGGAATCGGCACGCGTTTTTAGGTAGAGTTATTTTGTGAGTTAATGAAGAGAGAGTAAAGTAAGAGAGATGAAAAAGTAGAGATAAAAATGTTTTCATTTTAGCAAACGATTCATTTTTAATGGGACAAACTAAAAAAGAAAACGTTTCATTTTTAATGGGACAGAGGGAGTATATAATAACATCTATCAAACAGCTAAAAACATAAAATTAAATGAATTGGAAATTAAAATGACATATACACATGTTGATTAGAACAATTTTGGATCTTAGGGTATCCACAGTAATGGACACAAAACCTGCCCAAAATCCGCATCAACCTATTTTTCAGCTGGCATGTTAACATTTTAAAATTTAAGACGCAACAAATGAAATAGCTCTCACCACAAAATTCAACTTATTTCACCATTTTTCATATGTTGTTATTTTAATTGTCGATTTATGAAACAAATAAAATAGATTAAAATACCAATACGATATAAGAATGAAGATATTTAAACATAGAATAATTTAACTATTGAAAAAAAATAGCTCTGCTGAAAAGCCCGCAGTAGCGTCGCGGAAACCGCCGCTCTCACAGACAAGTGAAGCGCTCCACCATTTTCCCACATGCAATAGAGCCCCAAAAACCGCAGCATGCGGCCGACCGGTTTTGGAACTATATTGTGGATGTTCTTAACTTAAAACTGAGCTATCACACTTTAAAAACATCTAATATTCGAACATTAATTATTAGAAATCAAATATGCGTATGCATGTTTTCAATAAATTAGTATTAAAATTCATAGTTTAAGGAAAATCGATACAATGATGGTTTATTAGCATGTAGCTTACACTCATAAGAAAACATAAAAACATAACTATATGATTAAGCATTATAATGATATATTCGCCCTGTCATCATTTATGGTAAAAACACCTGAACTCCTATTCGCGGACGACCCGAAATGGAAACGCGAGACGCCTATTTACAAACAGAGTATTTATTAGTGGTATTATTTACTTTAAAAGATTTTTAGTTCCCCCCCAAAAAAATTTGCCCATTTTCCGGTAATTTTTCTCCTTTAAAAGTGGTATATAATATTATGAATTTTGCTCAATTTCTGGTATTTCTCGAACCCGTCCCAGTTTAAAATTTCCTGTACAAAATGATGATTGCATGGCATGCTAGAAAAATGACTTGGCATGATTTTTCTTTCATCCTAACGACATCGTTTTGAAGGCTATATATTAACACAAACATGAACTCTTGGCGATGGTAACAGAGATGCAATAGGTAAACATTTCTTATTAACATCAAATCCAACGAAAATAAGAATTTTACCTAGACATCCTCCACGTAGATGAGTTCCATCAACTGTTAAAACGGGTTTGCATAGTTTGAAAAGCCTCCATAACTGGTCTAAAAGCCCAAAATACGTACTTGAATCCCTTATTCATACCATGACTTAATCTGTCATCATGCAACCATTCGACAACTATACAAGGATTTTGTCTTTGCATTTCATTCATATAAGACGGTAAAACTTTGAATGACCACTCCTATCCACCATATACAAGCTCAAAAGCTTTCCTCTGAGCATACCATGCTTTCTTGTAACTAATTTTCATATGAAATCTATTTTAAACATCTGCCACAATAGCTTTTACCTTGTTGGCATGATCGTTTTCTATCTGATGTCGAACACTCAATAATATCATGGACGACGAAAGATTAGCATGTCCATTATAATTGCGATCCCCTATACAAGTATGAGCAGTGCTCCACACTCTAATTTGCCAGTGTTCATCATACTTTCTCAATGTTGCTCAA
This sequence comes from Salvia hispanica, assembly GCF_023119035.1. NCBI lineage: Eukaryota > Viridiplantae > Streptophyta > Magnoliopsida > Lamiales > Lamiaceae > Salvia > Salvia hispanica. The sequence continues at coordinate 51,829,300 of NC_062967.1, forward strand.
CACTCCCACAAACACTTCGGTGCTGAAAAATCCTTCGGATTTCCTTGTGGCCACTTACAAACTGCATGCCATCTCTTTATTTTACTTTCAACAACCATATATTGTCGGATTTTTTCCAAATGCCAAAACATCACGGTCGTCTTCAATTCCAACTTCGTTCCAAATATAGTATGCAACCCAACATTGCTAGAATCTTTTTCAGTCCAATAATGCACACTAGAAAGTTCTTTAGATAAAAAATATTGTAATTTCAACTAGTTTTTCCTCTTGTTTCTTACTTTAACCCTGAACCTTTTTCTCCTATCTTTTACTTTATTATTTATATGTCTCACCATCCACAACGCAATTTCAACTATAGTTTAAAGATAGAAAACGATCATGCCAACAAGGTAAAAGCTATTGTGGCAGATGTTTAAAATAGATTTCATATGAAAATTAGTTACAAGAAAGCATGGTATGCTCAGAGGAAAGCTTTTGAGCTTGTATAAGGTGGATGGGAGTGGTCATTCAAAGTTTTACCGTCTTATATGAATGAAATGCAAAGACAAAATCCTTGTACAGTTGTCGAGTGGTTGCATGATGATAGATTAAGTTGTGGTATGAATAAGGGATTCAAGTACGTATTTTGGGCTTTTAGACCAGTTGTAGAGGCTTTTCAAACTATGCAAACCCGTTTTAACAGTTCATAGAACTCATCTACGTGAAGGATGTCTAGGCAAAATTCTTATTGTCGTTGGATTTGATACTACACTACTAGAAAAATGAGTTATTCTTACTCTGTATTTGTGGCACTTTACAAAAGATGCCATTATAGACACCCAGTCATTACATCAACGTTTCACTGCATTTATAATATTCATTGTTGCTGCGTTTTAATTGAATGCCATAATAGAAATCATGTAATGGCATTTTCATTACTTTTCTTATGATTATAAGTACGAAATATTATGCCTAAATTTAGATATAAAAATAGAAAATAAAAATGGATATAGAGAATATAACTTGCTTCTACACTAAATGACCATCATCGATTTATTTAGATTTAATAATTGACCGAGTGATTATTGTCTTTTTAACTAAATTTGTTTATGGATTCAAATAATACTCAGTAATTAAGTTTAAGTGTTTAAGAAAATAATAAAAACTGAGAAATTGATAATTATATGATTATATAAATATAAAAATGATTGCTTTAGACTATTATAACATCATAAAATTAGTTTAGTTATCGTAACCTCTTTCAGTCAAGCATAAAAA
>NC_062967.1:51830656-51846488 GCF_023119035.1 Salvia hispanica
AAACAATTAAATTAGTAATGATGTAAAAATGAAATGTTGAGTTAGGGAGAAATAAGGGAGAAACCATTGGAGCAGTTGGCTAAAAGTTGGCTAAAAACTGGGGATAAATTATGGTGCTGATGTGGCGCTGATGTGACAGGAGTTAGGGAGAAATAAGGGAGTTTTTATCTGGACCATTGGGAGTGCCCTAAAGTAGTAGTAAAAATCTTATATACTACTCCCTCCGTCCTATAATAAAAGTCCTATTGAGTTTAAGCACATGTTTTAAGAAATATAAAGAAAGTGGGTTTAATAAATTAATGAAATGGTAATCTCACTTATATATATTAGTTTTGTAATAAATGTGAGTGGAATAAGTTGATGAAATATGAGGCCTACTTGTCATTTATAATAAAAAAAATGAAATAAAACTCTTATTGTGTGATGAATAGAAATGAGAAAATAGGACTCTTATTGTAGGAATGAGAGAGTAGTATTTTAGAGGGGAAAAATAAGCTCTACATTTAGAATGTATACATAAATAGAGGAACGATATGCTATACAGTATACCTTATGTGAACTCCTTATGTGAGCATCACTCTCGTTTGACGCACGTTTACTATTATCTGTTTCAATTTATATATATAGTTTGATTCTAATATATTAAAAAATGTTATTGAAATTTTTAATTTCATAAAAACCAAAGTTCGACTTCCCTATAATTTCAAATAAATAAATAAAATAACAAATCAGGCTTTGATTTTTATTAATTTTGTGAAATTAGAAATTTCAGTAACATTTTTTAATATATATCAAACTAAATATATAAATCAAAACGAACAATATTAAATATGTGTCAAACGAGAGTGGTGTTCACATAAGAAACTCACTTAAGGTACGTAACATATCATTACTCTACGTAAATATATACTTTGATCAGTGATAGAGATTAAGAAGTAACATCTCACTCATAAAATTGTTAACTCATTAATTTTCACATAGTATTTCCATTGTTGTTGCAAAACCGACAATTAATGAACTTTGACATTCAAAAAATTCTTAAAATCTCTACGTTTCTTTTTGTAAATACAAGTGATTGTTGGCCCATATAAGAACGTTTGGGCCATTAGAATTAAGTAGCAATGGCCCAATTTTCATATGGGCCGGATCACTAAAACATGTGTGATAAAATTGTACCCGCCAATTTCCCAAACCAGCCCTATCTGAAAATGTCGCCACCGTCTTCCGCCGCTAAACCGCCGGTTTCCCCCGCCGCCGACTCTAGCTGCTGGCAGTTTGCGTGGGAAGCTCAGTCTCACGCGTCAATACTCCGGCTACTCCTATTCAAAGCAAACACAAAGCCCTCAGCTCAGTGCACAGACCTAAAACTCAGTTTTCACCCCCAAAAATCACTGCTTACGGTGTCGTTTCGGGGATGCGAAGGCCAAACAGAGACCTCGGTTAGGGTGCCGGTGCCGCGTGTCTTAATCGACCCGGAATCTCCGCTCAATTTCAGGGTTTTCGATGATCACATTGAGGTTAAGCTCGTTTTGTTACTTCCGATCGATCACCCCCTTGTTTCTAACTTCGATTCAATCCTCAACGTCGAGGAAAACAATGATGAGCTTCGTACGCTTTCCGTGGATTCTGGTAATTAAGAGATTTCCAATTTGTTATGTGATTTTTGTTTGGGGCAAAATTCTACATTTTGTATAGCGTTTTCGCTTCGCATTTGATTAAAATTGTTTCTTTTTTTTTTTTTAAATCGAAGTATGTTTCCAATTTATGCTAGCCTAGGACTTGCTACATTTTGTTTCCAAATAATTGTGTCTGCTTTAAATTTCAGATTTAAGGAAGCTGTTTTGTATGGAGGAAGTGCATTTCTACTGCAAAAATTGCTCTTCTAAGTTAACGAAGGGTCTCAGGTAGAGATTCGTTTTATTTCTTATGCTTATTCAGTTCTTCATTCTCTTTATTTGTTATTATGTCCTTGTAATTGGGTTTTGAAGTAATTTTGCATGACTTTGTGAGCTTTTTGCCCACGCACAAAAAAAAAAGACTCATGTTTTATGAGCCAAGAGCTTAGTTTTTGATGGATTAGGTTTTTCAAATCTTTTTATCCACAATTTTGGAATGTGCTACTGTAGTTTCAGTATCTGTTTATCAATATAGACATTCAATAATGCAACTGTAGCTCCTTACCTTATGTGTGAATGGTAAATTATGTCATGAGGATGATGATGAAAGGTAATTTTGGCCCTGATAACATGCTCTCTTGACCAAATGGGCAAGCCAAAAACATGTACACCTTAATAGTACCTAGGGTCGTGGAGACCCAGACCTTTGATATCATCTACCTAAAGGTGATACCGATATAGTGACAATGAACTTGCATTTATGATTATCCGAATATGTTGCAGATGTTTCAGGGAAATGCCTTCAGTTAACTGGAGAGAAGTCGCTGATAATTGGTTTGGAAACTGTTGCTGCACATTTGGAGGTGTAAGTGAGAAGCTGGTTGCGGAATATGCAAAGTCATATACGTGTGTCCCAGGTGTGTGCCTTTTGAATTCAACATCTGTTGCTTTAAGCACAGATGATATTTTGGGGTGGAAGTTCCCTGATGTGCAGAGCAGGCAATCTTTTGAGCCTGATGTGAATCCTCAAAGCCATGACTGTTCAGATACAGTTCCACTAAATGAGGTTTGTAAGAAAGTACCAGCAGATTGTTGCGGAAATGACAGTGATGGGTTTCTGGGTATGCAAAGCATCACAGAGGTCCAGTTCCCTGAAGATAAACTCTCAACAGATGGGGAAAATGAGACTCTGAAGAATGCAGTTGATAGTGATAGTTTAGTATCCACCTTTGCTGCTTTACAGATTGAAGAAAACAAAAGATTAATGAATGAAGAAACTCAAAATTGTCATATTAGTTGCTGTACATCACATATTTCAGAAACCTCTTCTAAGGTGCAAATGAATGGAGAAAATGTTGAACTTCTTGAAAACCAGAAATTGTTTCTGGATGGTTATCTTGGGAATGGTTTCATGATTCGAACTTCTGAGCTTTCAAAAGATTTCCGCTGGAACAAATATTTATGCCCACAATGCTCTTGTTTGCTTGGAGCATATCCTTGTTTTGATGATAATCTACCGGTAGATGGTGGAATTCGCCTATTCAAATGCTATATTTCAACTTGCGTGCCTTCCACTGGATCAGGCGATGCATTTGCGTGAGTTACTCAAACTATAGTATTGAAACTAATTGGTAATTACTCTAGCATCATGATGTTGAAATGTATGGTCTATGTGCAATAGGTAATTTTTCTTCATGAAACCATATGCTAAAGACCTTAATGACAGGACAGAAATTTAGTCGGATTTATCTTTTTGTTTTCTGTAACTGTTTACCTTTCTGTATGAAATAAAGGGCTTAAGACTATCCATGATCCTCTAATGTGTTTAATTTTCATCTTCATATAGGAATTACTCCTTGGAGAGAATGTTTTCCAGTCAATTGCTCGAAAATGCAGAAGATGAACTATCGTTCAGGACAATAGTTAGAGACATTGAAAAAAAATTGCCTATGTTGCAAATTGTTATCCTGAATCCTAATTCATGGGGCTGTGCTGGAAGTTTGCACTCCGCAGAACCAACTGATAAGTTGGTTTTGCAGCCTGTAAGTAGAGTGCTGTTTACTGCCTCCGGTCATGGCATTGATTCAATGTAAGTTATTTCTCTTAGAATGTTTCTTTCTTTTGGGGTTGGAATAGGGTTTATGGTTGCGCCTTCCATTTAAGTGGAATATTCTTACAACTGTACTCCTGGCTGATTTAAGTGAGATATGTGGATAGAATCTGTAAATGGTCAATTGTCAATCCTTGTAGAAAATACTCCCTCCGTCCTGCATAGAGCTAAAGGTTTGCTTTTAGGCATGAGTTTTATGCATTGCTATTCTGTGAGTAAAGTGGAGAGAATAAATTAGAAGTGAGAATAAAGTAGAGATGATGATATACATCCCAAAAAGAAAAATGAGTCACTTTAAGTGAGACGGAGGGAGTATTGTATTTTTTTACTCCTTAGTGTACTTCTTGGTTGTAGGTTGAGTGGCTGATATTATAATGATATAACTCATACTCAACCTATTAATCCCTCTACACTTATGATAAGCCAAATGCCTAGCAAACAAAGTGAAAACAGTCTGCAGTGGCCGTCCTGTGTGTTATTTTCACTTGAATCTGAGTAAAGCGGAAACAGTCTGAACTTTTCCTGTCTATTTGTTTTCACTTGGGAATCTTTCTTTCCATTGTTTTAGTGATTCTTATGGCTTGTGTTACATTACGATAATGAATTTCTAACCCTTCAGAATGCAGTTCTAGAGTGTATTTGTATATGTAGTTGGTATGTGTCTCAGAACAATTTATGAATTCTTGCTTGAAATTAGCAGAATCATCTGGAGATTATATACTGTTTCGATGTTTAACATAATCTATTGGCTCTTTCCATACTTCATGAGCTGAATATGCATTTTAATTTCTTGAATATTACTCAGGACTTTGGACGAGTGGATGAGAAAGAATCAAGCGGATGAAATTTACATGTTCTCGTCTCAAATATCCGAACTAACACAAGTGTTGGAGCTTGCCAATGACCTATCTCCACCATCATGTAGATCACTGCAGGGTTTACTTCTATCATCCCTAGCGAGATGACTGGTCCCAACATATGGACCATAAGCTGGCAAATTTCAAGATCAACTTTCCGACCTATGTACTCCCCTTTTATATGAGAAGTCGAAATCTATATCTGGAATGCCTTGTGTATCATTGGGTCTATCTCTGTACTACTACCAGTATTTTTTATGAAGCACTGATTGAAATAGACAACATTACGTGAAGGCATATTATATTCACATTTGATGAAACATATTCCTTTGAATTTGAACATATGTTGCATTTGTGAAAATGGAAAACCTTTGATCAAACTGGCTAAGGGTCAATAACTCATTATGGAATCCAATGTTATTCTCTGATTGGCTTTTAAAATAGTATTTCCTCTATCGGCCATTTCTTGTCAATAGTTCCCTTTTTTTTCCGTCCTCCAATGCTTGTCGTACCTATTTTTGGTAATGGACTCCACATTCCATTAACTTCATCTCCCTCACATTTTATTACTCTCTCCGTCCCACAGTAAAAGTAATATTTTGGCTTTTTTTTTGTTCGTCCCACAATAAGGGTCACATTTTATATTTATCATAAATGGTAAGTAGGTACTCCCTCCGTCCCACAAAAGATGTCACACTTTCTTTTTTAGTTTATCCCACAAAAGATGTTACATTTCCATTTTTGGAAAAAAATTCTCTCTCACATGAATATAAAAATAATATTTTCTCTCTGCATTTAACACACAGAATAAAACCTCCTAAAATCTCGTGTCGTCCCACAAATGTGACATCTTTTATGGGACGGGGGGAGTATCATATTTCACTAACTCACTTCATTCAAATGCTATTATAAAATCAATATAAAAAAACGGATTCCATATTTCACTAACTATTCCAACTCACTGTTCTTTACATTTCTTAAAACTCGTGTCTACACCAAATATGGTGACTCCTACTGTGAGACGGAGGAAGTATAAAACCAATACTATATATAAAAGTATAACTCACATTTTACTAACTTATTCCACCTACTTTCTTTAACTTTTCTTAAAACCCGTACGAGTCAGCTTGTGACATTTTATGTCGAAAGGAGGGAGTACTACAAATCAAGAAACCCATTGTTTCCATTTCTATTGGTGTCCATGTTTGATAGCCAATGATGATTTTCCCGACCATCCATTATTGGGGGGTTTTAGTCTTTTTGAACACCTGGCAGTCTCATTGGCCAAGCTTTCAACTTGAAAGTTAAGAAAAATGTTGGATTGATATGGTACATTACCAAATACTCCTCCCTCCAACCCTACCTTTGCAAGGATATATCTTTGCATATAAATAATTTTGTGAATTATGATATTTGCCGACGCCAAATATCGAAGTGCCACTTGCGGGGGACCTGAGGTGTGCATTTCGTGATTGATTTGTATGGCAATAATTGAAGGTCGGCAACAAATGTAAGCTCGTAAATCCATGTTCACCTAGATTGAATAGGATAGGATGATGCCAACTCACCCTTCCATTTTATCATCATTTAAATTCAATCCGTGCCGACACTCAAATCTGCTGCCAGAAATAGCTATAGCTAGTATGCTCTGTCCCTGAAAATTTATCATTTATTTCCTTTTATGTTCATTCTTAACAATTTATACTTTTCACTTTTATTATTTTTAACAGTGGATCTTATATTTTATTAACTCATTTTTATTCACATTTTATTATTAAAACTAGTAATATATAAATGTAGGACCCACAAACCACTAACTTTTCCAACTCACTTTCTATTACAATTTTTTAAAATCGGTGTCGGATCGAACAGAGTATCACTTTCCTTCACAGATCACACACTAACGTTTTGTCTTTATGTTAGGATATTTTAGTGATAATGCTGATATTTAGTTAGAATTCACGCCCCAGTCAGTGCCCATGCATATTAAATAACTTCAACTGATTTTTAGTTAGAATTCACGCACAAAAGTCCATGCATATTAAATATCACTTCAATGAAGCCACAATTTTAGTGGTGGCTATAAATTATCGTTAATAGTTCTGAGATATTTTTTTATTATACTATATTTTATTAGAAACAAGTGGAACATGGTTAATAAAAGGATGCGAGACAGATAGATGAGAAGTGATGGAGAAGAAATTAGAGGATGAATGATAGTAGAAACTAAAAATATACACGGTGATTGTCGTTAAAAGTTTGTGCCAATATCCAAAAGTGGATAACTAATTTTGGAAAAAATAGTAAGTATAATTTGTGCGCGCTTATCTGTAACTTCAATTACATGTGTTTTGATAAGCTTTTGTATAAAGATGATGAATAATAATTGTATGGTAAAATTTTGGTTAAAGTTGAATCTATCTGATATTGCGAAAGGGATCACCTCATGCATTGCATAATACATTTTATAATACACTATTAAACAATTGACAAGTGGATCCTATTTTATCCCTTCCACTTTTCGACACCCACTTTTCTTAATATTTAATTTAAAATTTGTGCTGCCACGAAATAAGACTCCTACTGATACGTACACGTGTCTCTCTGTGACATGCAACACATCACTCTCTTGGGCTTGTTGGAGCTCCAGCATCCTCTATATATAGCGAGTAGAAACCTCATTCTATCATCGCCTCACACTTGACACATACTACAATACAATACCAACAAAGTTAATTTGAATATAAATGGCGGAATACGGCAGGCAGACCGACGAGTACGGCAACCCGACCCGCCAGACCGACGACGAGTATGGCACCCGCAAGAACGACGAGTATGACAACCCGACCCGACAGACCGACGACGAGTACGGCAACCCGACCCGCAAGAACGACGAGTATGACAACCCGATCAGCCAGACCGACAATGAGTATGGCACCGGCAAGAACGACGAATATGACAACCCGACCCGCCAGACTGACAACGAGTATGGCACCGGCAAGAACGACGAGTATGACAACCCGACCCGCCAGACCGACAACGAGTATGGCACCGGCAAGAACGACGAGTATGACAACCCGACCCGCCAGACCGACAACGAGTATGGCACCCGCAAGAACGACGAGTATGACAACCCGACCAGCCAGACCGACAATGAGTATGGCACCCGCAAGAACGACGAGTATGGTAACCCGACCCGCCAGACCGACGACGAGTATGGCAACCCGACCAGCCAGACCGAGGAGTATGGAAACCATGTCCAACGCCCTGGCGGAGGAACTGACTCCTACAGCTCCGGTGGCATGAATCATGGTACTCTTGGTGGAGAGTATGGTACTCAGGGTGGAGGGATCGGCACCGGCACTGGCGGAGGAGAGTATGGTACTCAGGGCGGCGCAGGAGAGTATGATACTGGAATAGGGACGGGCGGTGGGCGCTCCGGAAGCTCGGTATGAATCTTTCCATCTTAAATCCAATTAGTTATAGGAGGAGAGGCCCATAAGACTTATACAGTGATTCCAGTTCTCTACGAGCACTGACGTGGAATAATTATATTTATATATGTATATTTAGTTTCATTTTTTCAATTGTGATTGTGGTTTTATAACATTAACATTTTAACTGCAGGAGGAGGAGGATGGGGAAGGAGGTGGGAGGAAGAAGGGGCTGAAGGAAAAGCTTTTCGGGAGCAAGAAGGAGGAGGAGGAGGAGGAGCAGCAGCAGAGCTATAATGAAGAGTAAGGAATGAAGGAAAAGCTGCCTGCCCACAATTGAACATATATACTACATACACCTACAGCTTCAGTTCATTTGTATAATAATTATGACAATAAGCTGCCTGCTCTTCATCTTCATGTTTGAGGGAGTTGGCTTGGCCTTGTGTTGTGTGTTTCTATTTGTGTATGTCTTCTTTTACGTCAACATAAATATTACTCCTCTCTTTTCGTGCTGTTTATATCATTTACCTTCATGCATATCCTTTTAACATAAAGTATAATCTAGTAGTATTAATGATGCAATGAAAACGTCAACAATATAAGATAGCTACGTACCCGTGCCCCAGTAATTTTGAGTACCCTTTATGGTAATAGCACTACTAATGATTGAATTTAATAGAGCATTCAATTTGAACCTACTTTATTAAGTTAGGTGTTTGGTTTACTAGATAAAATAATATTAAAATATAATTTTGGATTAAGTTGTGAGATTGTTGGTCATGACTAATTATCATATGATTATTCATCTTAGATTAAGTTGTGAGATTTAATTTCATGAACCAAACACACTACATATTTAATATATCAAGATACAATCTTGCAAACCGAACAACCCCTTAAGAAAATTCTCAATCTGAACACTGAACAAAACTTTCTACCTTAAAACTCGAGCATGATTCACTAACCAAACAGATCTATTATTGACACAACATAATTTGGGTTGACATAAGCATGTGCCTCTGAACATTGGATCACAATTTCTGAATTCTAATGTGAAGTTGGTTGATTTACTCTTTGGTGCGGATATTGTAGAGGTATTTTTTCAAATACTAAGATGACCTTTTCTTCCATTTTTTTTGGAGTGGTTTGTAATTCACCTTTAACTTCTTTTTTTAGGTAACCGATAAGGGGTTTGTCACTCCTGATTTATCTGTAGTTACTAAGCAAAATGGGATTGAATGGATTGTTGAAGGAAGTGTGAAGAGGTGCTTGGAAGATGAGTTTGATAGCTGTGATGATGTCTCCTTTGGAAAGATCAAGAAGAAGATGAAGAAAGTAAATGTGATTGAAGAAGATGATGAGGCTTCTGTCAGCTACAGTCAGGACATATCTATTGGTGATTAGTGTGGGAAAAACTTATGAATTTAGGTGTTTTTTATTTTTGCTTAACCTTTTTGAACTTATCAGAATCTTCATCTTAGTTTTTTTTTTGGTATTATTTAGCACTTTTAAGATGAATTTGATCTGTATTCACGGCTGATGCCTTTTTTTTAATGAATTTTCTTTTAGTTTACACTTCCGTGTTGTATATATAGTTTTTTTGGTTGTTTATCATATATCAGATTTATCCAAGAAGTGTTTTAAATCTTAAATAAGATAACAGATTGGGAGTTATGGTTTTGACATTACATGTAACAGATTGTAATTTCTATAGATTAGGCATTACAGATTTGGTTTATTTTCTAGAGTTATAAGTTGAGCATTATTTTTAACTTAGTGTCACGCCCGTACTATGTACGGATGAAATTAATTTCATCACATTAAATTTATATTTTGAATTAACTACTTAAAATCAGCAAGCAAGGGTTAAAAATCACAAACATATGAAACAATTTAAATGTACAATGTCAAAACATAAAATTAAACAACTTTAGAAATCAATCATGTGAATACACATATTTTCGGTAACTGTACAAAAGTTGCATTATTTATGAAATTATTCAAAATTTCCAATAACTACTTTCTTATCTCTAATACCACAAAATAGCAACCATAATTTTATATTTTATTAATGGACAACACAAGCACTTTAAAATACCACTCACATTAAAAATTTAATACACAACAATAGTCATCGATACTAAAGAATATTAAAATATATAGAAGAGTAACTAAATATGTAGTACATAAATAAATTCATATGATGACAATACCGTATTAGTTCATGTTTTGAAAAATTATATTAATAGTAAAATCATAAGTGCCATCCACGGAAATACAAATTAAAATATGCAAAATATCCACACAATATCTATCGCTTTTGGAAAAAAGATAGTACTATGTTATTTGCAATAATTATACATAGAATTATATCCAAGACGAAGCTCAATACTTAAAACTCTAAGCACAAACATAAAAGTAGTTACAAATTAAATAAACAAAAGAAATCTTAACCAAATAAATATACAACGTCACATCTTCTTCTTCACTCTTCCGTTCATTTCTTCTGCAATCCACTTCCGCTGCAGCCTATGCATCAACCAATTTATTCCTTATTCTCGATCAACTGACGGTCTAACATCAAATTGCATTATCTCGAAATGAAGAAAATGTTGACAAAAATATCAATTCTCGAAAAAAACTACAAATCTAATACAAATGGCTATAATTTTATGAGTAAATAATTGAATATAAATAATGCTTTGAACAACATGAAATTAATCATGAAACATAATATGATAAAAAACTTCCATAACTGGAGTGATTATGGAAAAAGAAAGCTTCCTTGAACTCTTCTTGATTCAGTGGCGCAACTCCAACACTAAGAATTTGCTTCTCCTTCTTTCCTTTGTTTATGAATTCAGTAATGTGTATGATTTAATGGCATCAATATTTATAGGTGACAAATTCTAAGCTTTTCCATGAAAATGGCTATTTAAAACAATATGTTAGGAGCGTTTCTTTTATTAAGAGTAGCGGACCGATTTCATAGAATCATAGGAATTAATTCTCTTAAATTCTAACGGTTGAATTTAAAATTATAATCATATATAGGTGGACTAAGTTGATTACATTTATGGAAATGATATAATTGTTTAATCTGTTATAATTAATAATTGAATCAAAATTATATTCTTTGATTCTGGTAATAAATTGGTTAATTGATTATAATCACGAGTATATACTCGGACGGCTGATTAACATATGCATTATGCTCTGAATTGTGTTTCATTTTTTTTGTTTTTGTTTTTGAATCATCCACCAAACTTCATAAGTTCTCTTATTAGTATTGAACTGTCGTTTGTTGCACATTTGTAACGTCCCATTTCAAATACCCCGGTACCCCCAAAACTCACAAATATTTGTAATTGCTATATGTAATCTAAATTCATTAGGCAACGGCGTTTATAGCCTAAATCATTTCATGACATTTATTTCATATAAATATTTATTACAGTTACACTTACAACAAATGATCACTGTATTAACAAGTTATATCATGGTACAAAACTAATCTTAAAATCTCTATACGTTTCTTTTAGTATAAGAGCATCCACAATGGTAATAGGTCAGCTATATGCCAGTCATAGGCTAGCCACAAACTCCTCATGCCACATCACCAGCACTAAAATTTCTCCTGCCACATCATCAAGACAAGCAACTGGACAAGTAATAGGCTAGCTATAGGCTAGCCACATCATCAGCACTATTAAAAAACAACTAAATTTACGGAATTAAGCACAAAATACGGAATTAAATTTACGACACATATACGGGAAAATTCGTTAATTTTATTTAAATAAAAAAAAAGTACATTAACTAAAAAAAATTACATAATTAAAAAAACGGGCTTCCATACACGAGCCCCAACCCCAATCTACTCCTCGTCGTCATCGCCGTCGTCCTCGCCGCTACCCGGGACCCCCAAATCTGCGGCATCTGAGCCCGCGTCTGATCCCCCCCAACTGTGCCGCGGCGGAATCCAAATTGACCCGCATACTCTCGAGCATTGAGTGAAGAAACCTCTTCTCCACGGGATCAGTTGCCTCCCTCCATTCAGCTAAGATCTTGTGCATTTGTTTACGCGTTTGTTGACGTGCGTAGGGCGAGCTTGGCTGCCGACTTGCCAGCAGGGGGGGATGCCGACTGGACCACCTGGCGACTCCCCTCACTGCCCGTTGCGCCCTCCTCTGACCAACCGGGCAAGTGCGGCGAGCGAAGGATGGAGGGGACGGGAACTCCTGAACATCCTCGGGGAGGTCGTGGGAACCGCCGCTGCTGCCGCTACTTCTTCGGCCAGCCAGCATCGACACCCGCCCGAAACTTCTCGGAATCCATCAGCACCAGATAGATAGCAGTTCCAGTAGGTGAATTCCTTATACAGCCCCGGCACGGGGAAGGCTTTCTCCGCTATCCTCCTACAGTCCTCGTCAGTTTGTCCACTGGTCTTCATGCGGAGGGCGTTGGTGTACAAGCCCGCAAATCGGGAGACCGCAGCCCTGATTCGCTACCACCCCTTCCGGCACTCCTCCCCGATGTATGTCTTCCCATGCGGGCAATTCCTCTTGTAGGTTGCTGCAATTTTAGCTCACATGTTGACGATCTTCTGATTGTTCGAAACGAGGGGATCATCGCAAACAGACACCCAAGCCTTGGACAGCGCGACGTTCTCATCATCCGTCCACTTCCTCCGTACACTGTCGTCATCAGCCGGCTGCGACGACTCGCCTACCACCTTTTTGCCCTTCTTCTTCTTCGGTGCGTCCCGAGCCTGCCCCCGCCCCTGACCGACTGCCCCTATATCCATGGGAGTGGCATCATATCGATCGACTTGTTCCAACAACTCCTCTAAGGAGAAAGTCTCATCTCCATTGAATTAAGTCTCCACTGGGGTCGATGTGTGGGAAGACGCAGTCAAAAAATCAAGAGTGAGACGATAGACATTGTCCCCCCCCTCGGGCGTCCCCTGCATCACGGGCTGCACCCCCGCCTGCCACCCCGGCATCATCTGCATCCCGCCTCCCAAACCGGGCATCATCTGCATACTGGGTTGCATCCCCGGTACCCCCTGCCCGCCGCCCTGCGGCATCATCTGCTGCCAAGGGTACATGCTGTAGTACTCGCCGGGCATGGGCCCCCATCCAGCTCCCGCGGGTACTGTGGGAGTTTGAGTCTCGCTCGTCGCTGGAGTAGACTCATTGTTGTTATCCATTCCGCGTTGTTGCTCTTCTACAGAAATTAAGAGAGAGAAAAAACTCGTTAAAACAAATGGTGCGAATGAAAATGACGTGAAAATCGCGTATATACAGTGTTTCGAAAATTTAATTAAAAAAAATGCGTTGGCCGCTCGCTCGCCGATCGCCAGCCTACAATGGCGGCGAGCGCATCGGCCAGCGCTCGCCAATTGCAATGGTTCGGCGAGCGAACCGGCCAGCGCCGAGAATCGGCTAGCCGGTCGCTCGCCGACCATTGTGGGTGCTCTAAAGTCAAGTGATTGTTGGCCCATACAAGAATATTTGGGCCATTTGAATCTATACATATATAAAAGGCGAGTTTTGGGAGGATTTGAATTATTATTTTGTGCAAAGGGTGTAAATACAATAAATAAAACTACTATTAAATTCTTTGACTAATTTTTAAAGCAATATAATGAGTAAGCAGTTACAAATTTTTAAATAAGATAATGACCATTTAATAAAATTTGTAACCTATATTCTCTTAATTTTATAGTTTATGATGTTTTAATTCTATGATTTCTCATATTTTAATTTTATGTCTATAAAATGTATAGAGTTGTTGATGAATTACACACCAACAAAAGCATTCTCCATTCTCCCCCAAGCTCTCAACATTTTATTGTATATTTTATGAACATTGTATTGCTCAATTTTTTGGAGCTCCATCAAGTTTATCGGTACCTAGCGGGTTTGAGATGTTATATACGTTAGGAGGAAGTCATTTTGTCTTTGTGGATAATACGTCAATTCGAGAGCACTAATCGTGATGTAATTTATCTTGCGGAAATAGGGTTTTTCTCGACTAGATTTATGGTTCGGTTTGTTTTATAATTTTGAATGTAGTTTCCATTTCATTTGTTGTTGTTTTTTTTCTTTGATTGCAATAGTTTGAGTACCGCGTGTATAATGTTCAAGAATTTTAACTTAATATCTCTTACAATTCTTATAGATAGAAGAATTGTAACATCCTTAACTTGAAACATGCATAATATTTATGTTCATCTTTACACAATTTATTATTTTTGT
This sequence comes from Salvia hispanica, assembly GCF_023119035.1. Classification (NCBI taxonomy): domain Eukaryota; kingdom Viridiplantae; phylum Streptophyta; class Magnoliopsida; order Lamiales; family Lamiaceae; genus Salvia; species Salvia hispanica. Next base: position 51,844,940 of record NC_062967.1, read on the forward strand.
ATATTTATATTGTCACTGACGCTATAATTATATTAAGTGGTGTCACACAAAAAATAATATTTTATCACTTATGATGAATTAATCAGTAGTGCATAATATGTATATTTACAGTGAGATAATTAAACCTATCAAAATCGAGTTGATCAAACAATTAGTTATTCAAACAAAATAAAATAGTCTGCTACCAAATTATGATTTACTCATAATACTATGGTTAACATTAGGATTTAGCACTTAATTGTTCTGGGATACAACTGATATTATATAGAGAATCTAATTATCTTTATCTATAGGTGATCATACTGAGTAAAATATAGTAGTATATTATATTAAGTATATTTTTATAAAAAGAAAATTTGCAGTATTGAGATTTGTAAAGTAGCATAAAAATAGTATAGATGTTTCATGTTCCAACACGCCACGTTTAAAAGTGCATTAAATAATGCTTAACGTTCCAACGTTCAAAGGGGCTATCATTATCCATTAATATAATAGTGTTAATTCAACCAATTAATGTCATGTTTTTTGTATAGTTTATCATTTGAATTTTTTTATGGTCATAATTTTGACGTTTTGAATATTACTCCCTCCGTCCCGCTTTAGCAGTCCCATTGACTTTTCTGCCCTCTTTTTGTGAAAATGATAAAAAATAGTTAAAGTCGAGAAATAGTAAAGTAAGAGAGACAATAATATAGAGAAGAGTCTTATCTACATTATTGTCTCTTTTACTTTACCATTTCTCGACTTTAACTTTTTTTACCATTTTTACAAAAAGATGGCAGAAAAGTCAATGGGACTGCTAAAGCGGGACGGAGGGAGTATGAGTTATCGATTTATTATTTTATTAAAAGTGTGATTTACATTATTTTTAGTAGAGAAATATGAAGGATTGTTTTAAACATATTTTTCAAAAGTATCTTGATATAGTCTCTTTATTGGTGTCCAAATAATGTGTTTGTCTTGATTTCATTTCAAATATATTTAATTTTATGTCTTTAGGTGTAAAATGAATTGAGGAGCATATATTTATTAAATTATTATTATATAATATATTTTCTATTTATAAATATATATAGTTATATTATTTCTTATTTTATTTAACTAATTAACGATTTTAAACTGTATGACGAAAAAATATTCCGTCGTGCATCGCACGTGGGTTAACACTAGTAAAGTAATAATGACCCAAACTTTTATATGGGCCGTATCAGCCAATCTATACTACCTTAAAAGCAAGGTTTTTTTGGGGGGAAATTTCAAGGAATTGTGCCAATTTTCAAATTAAAGTTTGGGAGGGAATTTGTGCTTAAACTTGAAAAAGTTGTTTGGTTGGGTAATTTATCTGCCAACTTGCAAGATCAAATCATCTTACACAAAAGAAGCTCTCTCAATCAATCATAATCCACAATTACCAGTTAATACACAATTTCCAGATAATACACAATAAATACTTCCATCCCTCCCAATATTAAAGCTGGAAATTTAATCAATCAATCATCCTAAAGTTAAATCAGGTGCAAGACTAATCCAAAAGTGTGATTAGTTGATT
>NC_062967.1:51846588-51883588 GCF_023119035.1 Salvia hispanica
CCCATTGATGATTATGGCGTCGAGATTGGGGGCGGGGACGTCGGAGGCGGCAGCGGCACGGGCGACGAGGACGAGGACAAGAACGAGGAGGAGTGAGAGCCTAGGGTCGTATTTCTCGACTTTTTATGATTATGTAATTTTTAAGTATTATGTAATTTTTTTTTTAAATTATGTAATTTTTTTTAAGTATTATGTAAATCTTTTTAATAAAGTATTCGAATTTTCCCCATATTTCGTGTCGACATTTTAATTCCATAAATTGAATAATTGTGAATTTTAATTTTATTGCGGGAAGTCCTAGTGGATGTCCTAGTGCAAGGGAAGTCCTAGTGATGTGGCAGTGGAATGGGAAGTCCTAGTGATGACGTGGCAGAAAGTTTTTTTGGGAAGTTCTAGTGGGAAGGGCGCTACCAGAGATGCTCTTAGTCTATTGGGTTCTATAATTTGAAAAAGTTTTAATTGAGAAGAGTTTTAAATTGGGTGCTATGACTATTATATTATGTCTTAAAAGTTTGGTTTATTCACTACTACTATTTATTAAATTTTATATAATATGTTTTTATTAAATAAATTTTTTTGATTAAGCAATTATATTTATATATTAATTTTCTTTCTATTTATTTAGGTTTAAATTGGAGTTGTGCTAAGAGTTTAATTTTCTTTTTTATTTGGATTAATATTAAAATTTTATTCATTATTGCAATGCTTCTTCTTTGAAGTAATTCACATGCTAAACAACAATGCAAATATTTAATTTTTTAAGTTTCATCTTATATTTACTTGATTAAAATATTTACTAAAGTATATTTTAATATTTTAATTAATACTCAATTTAAAATATTTTAATTAGTCTCCAATTAATTAAATAATAATACCAAGTTTATAGAATAACTTACGAAATTAGATGATATTATAAATATCTAAAATGAATATAAACTTACCAAGTTTGTATGGATTCGTATAATATAAAGAGTAGTGTAAATTGTCACATTATTCAAAACAAATAAGATGCATAAAATTTTATAGTTATTTTAAGTGAAACGTGTTGTTGGGTTAATATATAACACATATAAATATGTAGGAACAATTGAAAAATATATTTATTTGGTGAATACGAATTCTTTTGGTTTAAATGTAGTGTTTATGAATGGAGATGATATTAACTGCTAAAGTGAAATCCTATACATAACCTTTGCGTTAGTATCATTTTTCACATGCTACGGTTTTGAGAAAAATAAAAATGCGTAAATTGATAAATGAACTGTACATAACTTTTTACACCTTCTCTTTGTTAAGTTTTTTAAGAACAATGTATAGGATTGCATTTTTTTATGGAGATGCATAATTATTTGTGTTAATTGTGATTTATTAGAAAGTTTCCAATTATATTGTGAATTATATCTCCATTTGATACGTTAGTTTCTTAAAAAGCTACAGATTTAAAGTGGTTATATTATAACGATACTACTAAATAAAAATAATAAGCTTCATCATATTTTTAACTATGGTATTTATGTCTATTTTACCTTTATAAAAATAATTTTAATATTTTATTTTACAATTTAATGCATAACTGGTGAAGTAGGAGATATATATAGAAAGAAAAGGTTTTTAAAGTATTGTTAATGGATAATAAATCTCACATGATTAGAGAGAATTTTTTTTTCTAAAATTAGAAAGTTCATTATCAAACAAAGAACAATATTGCATAATATTAATTGTTGTTGTGTATAATAAGTACAATTTTATACTCCCTCTGTCCCACAAGAATATTACTATTTCCTTTTTAGTCCGTCTCATAAAAATATGCACTTTCCAGTTTTGGAAACTCTTTTCTCTCAAATGAGGTGGGACCCATTCCCCACTAACAATACTTTAATTACTTTTTCTCTCTATACATCTCTTACTTTACCAATTTTGCACTAAAATTCGTGTCGAACTCAAAGTGCATATTCTTTGGGAATGGAGGGAGTACATAATATATTAGTTTAATTAAATATGTTGAAATGACTTATAAATAAATATTTATATCTAGATATATAATTTATAAATATATTTATATTTAAATTACTAGAAGTAAACATAGTTATAATTGAGTTGATTTTGATTTATTCTACTACTAGATAAGGTAATTTTGTGTATGTCTTTGAGTTCTATTTCTTTTTTATAATGTTCAAAACATTATTATATAGTATATGCTATTGAATTTAATTTTGATGAAAATAAATTTATTGATTGTGATTTTTTTTATTATTTTATCATGTCTACTAAATTCTAAAAAATATGTTTTTAGTTATAAACAATTTATGTCGCAATTTCAAAACTTATGAACTACTGGTTTGTTGTTGGTTTTCTTATATTTTTATTTGTATTATGAATACTTATGTTTTGTTAATCGAAACTGATGAACTATTTATTCGTTCAAATAGTTTGCTTTTTTTTTTCTTTTGTAAATAGTAGTATTACATTTTTCTTTATTTCAATGTCTTATTCTATTTCATCCACGTATCTCCTCTTTTGTTATTTCTTTTATTTTATACTACTACACTCATATCAAAGTATTAAAATAGTATACAATCATTTGCTAAAATATGAAATGTTTCATTGAGAGTGGGTTGAGAGAAGTACAAATAGATTTTTGTTGTTGTTTATAATATTTTTAATTATTTATAATATTACAAATACTTATTTTAATTACTTCTTATCTATAAATATATTTTTATACTTATTTACTTTATATTCTTTATTTTAAATTAATATATTTTTATTGTTTAAAATTCTTTTGTCACGTGCGTAACACAGGTGGTAACACTAGTTGAGTCAAATGACACCAAATCAATAATACACGTGTAAAATTTATATCTAGATTATTCTACGCATTACATATTTGTTTTAGATAAAATATCTCTATGCTAACTCTTCATAATTCTCGGCACTTCTAGAGTTTAGGGAACTCAAAAAAAATCTCTTTTATGTTCCCCTTATTTTTCTTCTTCTTATATATATATATATATATATATATATATATATATATATATATATATATATATATATATATAAAAGAGTTTGACCAATTTTATGCTTGATACAATTCTTTTTTTTTTTCCCAACAATTTCATTTATGTTGAAACAAATGTATATTAAATTCTTGTCAAATTTATCAAAATTGTTCTATACTTATTCTTTTATTCTAATAATCATGTATTCTGTCTAATTCTATTTTGAAGGTGTTACACAAAACATATTATGTCATTCCACACTTTCATATGGAATGAGTGTTATGAATGGCTACAAAATCATGAACAGAAGGCGAGATGGAATAGAGAGCGAACCTTCAAAGGTGGAATGTTGTGGAATGTTATCGGCAGCCATGAGCATTTTTTTATAATTTAGATTTGAAACATTATGTTTTGAATTTTTGCGTCTCAAACATTTCAACTAGGATCACAATTAGTCTAAAAATGACGGGACCGTCAAATATAAACTGTCTGATTTTGACCAAATTAATCATTTTAATCACTCTGTTAACATGTCACTACAAAAAGTGTCCATATGTTAACTTTCAAAAAGTGTAATCTTCTTCTTGATCGTTATCTTCTCTCGTTTATTGAACTTAGGATCGAAAGGGAGAAGGCTTGTTCTTCTCGAAAATCCTGAGGAGTGGGGAGCCCTTCAATCGTTGTGAAAAGGAAGGGGAAAAAAAGGTGTGATGGTGATTACCTTTGGCGGAACTTGAAAATTGAGGAGAAAGAGTTGAAAGTTGTGTCTCCTCTTCTCTGGTCTCTATCTTGATTCTCGCTACTTCTTTTGTGATTGTGAAAAGCGAAAAGAATGTTGTGTGTGTGAGAGAGGCGGAACAAATAAGTGTACAAAACCGTGTTTTGGAGCGTGATTTAGGGAAGTAATTGGTGATTGATTTAAATTGATTGATTCTATTATAGGGAATTATTCTGCAGATTCGCTATAGAAGCGTGAGAATGAACAAGATTTCTGGCTCTGGAAATAAAAATTAATTAGGAGTCTTTGGGCTCAAGACATCCGTTTCCTTCTTTGCCTCACCATGATAGGATGTAATTTTATAAATTTAGACACTTAATTTTTTTTGTTTAGGGATGTAAAACTTTGCCATTTTTTCAAATTTTCTTCTCTATTTTTATCAGTTAATAGAAAATATTTTCTTCTGCAAAATATGTTTTTCACTAGCTTCAAAATTATTTTATATTATTTTTATATTTATCTTTTTTAATTTTAATGCAAACAATATTTTTTGAATACTCTTTTATTTCCACCAGCAAATTTGTCCTCGCTTCGCGGATAGTGATGCGTGGAAAGCTTATTCGCATTACAGGGGAATAGAGCAACCGCTGGAATTCTGAAAATAAAAAGAAATTAGAATAAAACTAAAATGAATAAAAGGAAATAAATATTACTAAATAATTCTACAAAATTACTTTTATAAGTAAATTACAATAAATCACTTCTCCTCTTAACAATTAACAATGGTTTATTAATTAAAGATTTTAGTTTATTATCATTATGTTATATTTCATTTTTATTAATTTGATGACTTTAGTTTGAAGGATTGTTATTTATTCAATGATTTAAATATAGCATTATATGCTATTATATAACAATGGTATCATTTGGTTATCATAACAATCATCTAGGATTAAGTTATTAGATTATTTTAGTTGGAGGGTGGTGACTATGACTAATTATCACATCACTATTCATCCAAGATTAAGTTATGAGATTTAATTTTATGAACCAAACACAATATATATTTTTAATACCGAAATATAAGCTTGACAACCGAACAACCATTATTTTAATTTACATTAATGTAGATAATTAATCTGGATTAAGATGTTTACAATTATAAAAAGAAATTATAGTATAAATAAAAAAAATTAGATTTAAAATTTACACAAATATTTGTAAAAGATTGGTCACTATGAATTAAGATAATACATGTACAAAATTATCTTACTAGTTTTATTCAAGAAGCTTCAATAATAAGAAACAAAGAGAAAAAAAGAACTCATAATTAAATAATAGTGCAGGTTCCATAATATAAATTTTATTAGCGACAGTAGCAATGTCTTGTGGCTATTATAAGTGATTGATTTTAGAAAATTATAGTATTGAATTAAATGAGAGAGAATAAAAGTAGGAGAAGTAAAGATAAAAGAGAATAATATATTTTTATTTTACGAAATACTCCACCCATCCCACAAGAGTATGAAAATCAATCATTGATGGTGAGACGAAACATAAAAGTGAAATTAATCACTTGTATACTGACTAGTGATTGTGATTCAAAATGATTCCTTATTATTAATATTTTGTAATTTATATTAAAATTAATGCACATAATAATAATACTAATAATAATAATATAAGTCTAGTATTTTGCAACTTTTTGATAAAATAATTATTACCAGTAGAATTTGTTGTTGTCAATTAGTTGCATACCATTCACCGTTGCTAATTTGTTGGTAATAGAATTACCAACAACACTTGTTTGTTGCTACTTACCAAGGATATCAATCCGTTGTAATATTGTTGGTAATTTATTACCAACGACATTTATCTGGTGCTACTTACAAGTGAATATCAATCCGCTGCAATATTGTTTGTAATTTATTACCAGTGAGATTTATTTGTTGCTACTTACTAGTGAAAATATTAGATCGTTGTAATTCTGTTGGTAATTTATTACCAACGACATTTGTCAGTTGCTACTTACTAGTGAATATCAATACGCTGCAATATTGTTGGTAATTTATTACCAACAAGATTTGTTCGTTGCTACTTAGCAGTGCAAATTAGTTCGTTGTAATTCTGTTGGTAATTTATTACCAACAACATTTGTTTGTTGCTACTTACTAGTGAATATCAATACGTTGCAATATTGCTGGTAATTTATTACCAACGACATTTGTTTGTTGCTACTTAGCAGTGCAAATTAGTCTGTTGTAATTCCGTTGGTAATTTATTACCAACAACATTTGTTTGTTGCTACTTACTAGTTAATATCAATCCGCTGCAATATTGTCGGTAATTTATTACTAGTGACATTTGTTCGTTGCTACTTACCAGTGACTATCAATCTGTTGCTATATACGCTGCTAATTATGATCCGTGATTGAGGAATCAAAACCCATCATAAATTTGCTACTAAATTCGCTTTGTAGTTACTAACGGATATTTCGCCGCCAATCCGCTACTAATAGCAACATATTATATCTGCTACTAATTTTCGCTGGTAAACCGACAGTTTTTTGTAGTGTGTGTTAATGGATCACCATAAAATCATCTTAAAACTTTAAATTTACATAACTCTCTCGATTTAAATTATTTTTTTGCAAAAAATATATCAAATTAAAGATAATATTATAAGGATTCCAACGAGATTTCATTCGCATATGTTCTGACGACGTTAGGATGATGAAATTTGATATTTTTTATTTTAGTTTTCGTAAATGTTGATAACCAGATTTTTATCAACAAATACATAAAAAAATTTCAATATATAATATATATAAAATCTCAATAAAATAATGTAAAAATCTCAATAAATACATGTTGATATTTATTGTACTAGTGTTGATATTTTTATGTCATATTGTTGATATTTGTAATACACTATGTTGATATAAAAAAACCCTCACAAAAATTATCATATGATAACATAATGACGACATTAACCTTTTGTTGATATTTTGTCTACTATTTATTGAAATTCGTAAGGTTCAATCTCATCTACTCATTTTAAAATCTAAGAGTGTAGATTTAGTCTTAATTTTGGATTATGATGCTATAAGCAATGGAAGATGACCCATTCCAATAACTATATTAGAGCATCCACTATAGGGGCGGCGCGCCGGCCGCCCCGATTGAGGCTTAGCCGCGGCGGGCTACTGCGGAGGACGCGTCCGCCCTGGAGGCGGCGAATTTGTTGGGGCGGAAGGGCATTCGCCCCGAATGCGGCGTGGACGAGCCGGAGGAGAGAGAAGCGCGGTGGCCGCCGCGCCTATCTATTGCGCGGCGAAACCGCCGCGGCGGTCGCCGTTTTTCTTTTATTTTTTATTTTTATTTTTTAATTTCGAATTTGTAATTATTTTTTTGGCTGATTTAAATACCCCATCAATTTGTTTTTCACTCCACACCCATTTTCACTCCACCTCCAATTTCACTCTACAGAATTTTATACCAAATGCACGGGAGAGACGAAGATTCACCCGGCACGGAAGAATCGGGATACGGATACTATCCTTCTTCCCAGCCATCTCAGCTGTGGGTATCGAGTCCCACCCCCCGGGGATCGAGTCCCAGTCCCCCTCCATTCCAGTCGTGGTCACCGACATCCCCGCCGTGGCAACAAACCCAATATCGGGGTCAGTCATCTCATCAGAGGAATTTGGATCGTTCGGCATTCGGAGATTATCGACCCACTATGGACTCGCCCAACCATCCGCGTCCGGATACCCCTTCTCACTCTTTCCAGCGCACCCAGACTCCTTTGTCTGATTTCGATAGGTTCACATTGGAGCAGATGATGGGGCTGATGAGTCCGGGCCTACCGGAGACCCCGCCGACGAGATGTTCCGGTGACGGCGGTGGTGGGAGAGGCGGCGGCGACGGGGATGGCAGCGGCAGCGGCGGTAGCGAGTCGGCGGTAACAAGTCGGGGCGGGCACTACACCAAAGACGAGTCGATTGCTGTGGCGAGGGCATGGGATGCCGTCACATCAAACCCCTGTGTTGGCACCGATCAGACCGAGATGAGCTTTTGGAAGCGCGTTTTGTTGACCTACAATGAGTTCAAGCCGAGAGGCGCCAAACCGCGTGACGCGGAACAGATCCGGAAAAAGTTTGGGAGGATTCTGACACCCACCAGGAAGTTCGCGGGCATCTACGGCAACAACCTTCTCAACGCTGTGAGTGGCCGCAACGAAGCCGACGTGAAGGTTCTGTCTGTGTCCCAATACAACGCGCTATGGAAGCCTAAGTTCACCCACTGGGAGGAGTTTCTCGTTCTCGAGAACTGCACGAAATTCAAGTCCATCTGTGCAGAGGAGACTGAAGGTCAAGGGGCGAAGCGCAATAGACGCAACAGAGCCGGGAACTACAGCAGCAGCAGCGGCGGACAATCAATCGACCTCAACGACGCCCAAACGGAGGAGCCCTCTGATACACACACTAGGCGCTCACGCCCTCCGGGCAAGGCCAGTATCCGCTCGGCGCCCGAATGTCTGCAGGTTCCTCCCGCTACTCGGCGCCCGCGTCTGGATCGCGCCGCGCAGGCGCTTCTTCTGGAGCTCAGTCTGTGGACCATGGGGCCCATGTGGTCTTGAACAGGAACCTGAATGTGCAGTTGATGAAACAACTGCAAGAGAACTGCCGTTTCTACGAGTCCGCCACCAACCCGATCACATGGCGATATACTATGAGCTCATGTGTACTACACGTTATATTATTAGTATAAATTAATGATATCATCATGCAATAATGAAAAACGAACCATAAAAGGCATTACCAAAAAAAAGAGCAATAAAAGAAGAGGATTTTGTTCTCAAAATCATATTTTCAATCGCCGGGAAAAAATATGCCACCAAAGCAAATTCCGGCGTCAGTCGAAGTCGTCGACCTCGACAGTAGCGATGATGACGGAGTGGCAGCTACTACAGCGAACCGCAAACCTGCATATAGCGATAAATTGCAAGCGAAGCCACCTAGTAAGGGCGCAGCTCAGCTGGCGTCGGTGGTGAATAATCAGTCAATTGAAGATCGAAGTTTCTGGAGAGCCGGAGCTTATGAAATTGGCACCACCAAATCCTCTCTATTGCAAGGTGTGTTTCAATTTTGATAGTAATACTCTGTTTTTGTGTTCTGAAGCATATGTTTGGGCTTGGGCGTGTAATTGCAGGTGATCTGGAGCATGCGCGTGTTCATCCCAAGTTTCTACACTCTAACGCCACCTCTCATAAATGGGCATTCGGAGGTAATGCTTGCGTTGTGGTTTAATTGAATACTTGCTTAGACCTAATGTCATCTATAAAGTGAAAAATCATCAGTAGATTTTACTATGCCAAATCAAAATGTAGTGTTGATTATCAATGCACATTGTTGTTTGTTACTTCATGTATCACTGCATCGGCTTATTACGAGAAATGGAAAGTGAAACGGGAATGAAGAGATGATGCTTTTGTTTTTGCTGCAAGCCTGCAACCTTCTAACCTGCACATCTTATTTGCAGCTATTGCTGAGCTATTGGACAATGCCGTGGATGAGGTAATCATTCTTACAGTTTCTGTTCAAATATCATCAATAGTTTTTACCGTGTAGTCGAGGAGGCTTGAGAAATCCGTTGAATAGTTTCGCCCTCTTGCTATAGTGATTCTGTGTTATGTGGTCTGTTTTTTTCTATTATCAAAGTAGTGTATCATGGTCTTTGTTCGAGCTTCTGGAGCTTTGCTAAGTTGAAGAAGTGCACACAATCATTTAATTGTCTCGACTTCAATTGATTGTTGTCAAACTGTGTGTACCTTGAGACAAATATGCTTTAGCGACTAAGATTGCTAGGATTTTGTTGTGGTACCCGATTACTTTATTTTGATGTTCAGATTTCTGACTTGCGATCCTCATAATGTATTTTGAGCCAGATAGAAAATGGTGCAACTTTTGTGAATGTAGACCAGATTTATAATTCAAAGGACAATAGTCCCGCCTTACTCTTCCAAGGTTCAGTTAGTTTCGAATCTCATCACCTCTTAAAAATTTGCTGTATGTTATCCTAATGCTAATAGATCTTGGGGTGAAAACCCTCTATCTGCAGATGATGGGGGTGGAATGGATCCAGAAGGAATGCGGAAGTGCATGAGCTTGGGTTACTCATCAAAGACATCTAATACAACTATTGGGCAATGTAAGTGACTAAATCTCCCACCAGTTTTTTCCATTTGTTTCCTGGTGCCTTTGTCTGGATCATGTCATAGTGGATGATGTTAGGATTCGAACTAATTTGGTGCCTTGCCTGTATCATGTCATAGTGGATGATGTTAGGGTTCTAACTATTTTAGAGTTAGTTGCATATTTCAATTTTGTGCCAATACCTTCATTTTTCGTCTTTGCCCCCTTCAAAGAACATGAAGGATCAAATTTTCTTTGGTAACTTATCTCCCTCGCTCCCTCCCTCCCTCTCTCTCTCTCTCTCACACACACACACACACGAGTATAGGAGTTACCTTCAAGTCTGGGAGTTGTCTTTTGTGTTTCTTCCAATGAGGGGAAGAATGGTCTGAGCAAAGCTTTTCCTAAAAAAATACAATTTAATTGCCCCATCCCCAGGATGAATATCTGTGAATTATATTTTTCCTAACTATGCTTTGGTTGTGTCAGACGGTAATGGATTCAAAACAAGTACCATGCGCTTAGGAGCCGATGTGATTGTTTTTAGTCGTTCAAATCGATCCGGGTATTAGTTTTTCTCCCTACTGATCTTGGTTTTTGCTTTAGCTGCTGTTAAGGCTAGAAACTGTAAATCTGACACTAGATGATTTCTCATGCATCTATTATGCTCTTATACCTCTATGGAGATCGTTCATTTAGTGCAGACCTGCTATTCATCTTTCTAGTTTCTATAATGTCTGAATTGATGTTTAGAGCATAAAAAGTAAATAATAATCGAGTTTGGCCCACTATGGAGTTAATCTTCTTCCACTCTCACCATAGACTCCATGTGCTCTTATAAGAGGGATCAATTTTCTGCAGTAACTCTCTATTGCGCGCCTTCCTTCAACAGTCTGTGGCCTATTGCGCCCCTTCCAACCTTTCTGCTATATAACTAATCTGTTTTTGACTCGAGCTTGCTGTTTTATCCTTCAGTCGAGCAACTCAAAGTATTGGTCTTTTATCCTATACATTTTTGCGGAGAACAGGACAAGATGATGTGATTGTTCCAATGGTAAACTTTCAATTCTCAGTGCTGTTCCTTTAGCGATGATATGTACATCGTAGCAAAGGTCAATAGCATTTCCAAATTCTCTGAATATCTTTCATCATTCATGTACATTGGATGATTTGCAGATTGACTTTGATATTTCCGACAACTGGGCTAAACCTATAATCTATAGCTCTATGGATGATTGGTCCAGTAACTTGAAAACCATCCTCGAATGGTCTCCATTTGCTTCAAAGGATGATCTTATGCAACAGGTTCAATTGATGGAATCATGCACTTTCTAAATCTTTGGTTGGATAACTTATGAACTCATGCCTACCTAAACCAAATATATTGTAACTAAAGATTATGGTCTGCGTGTCCATTTCTATCCACATAGTATGCATCATTTCTATACATCTGTTTTCAGAGTCTACACTAGAGATAATTAATTAAGAACCTTTTTTGATTGCTGGCTAAGGTTGGATTTCACAGATTCAGATGATAGTTGTACCTGCCAGGCCGTGGACACCCATAGGTCTATGTAGCATGAGAAGAATGTAGAATCTAAAGGGCATCATCATCTATTTATCTAGTTTATATTTTGTGGAAAAGTACCCGGTTTTTGTGTCTGACCATTTTCGGTTCAATTATCACTCTGAAGCCTTTTGCAGAAATAGGTAGAGGATGAAATTACCTGCTGACACTAATTATATCCTGCAAGTTCAACTGCTGTTAGTTACTAGATTTCTTGTGATATAGTTGTTCCAGTTTTCTTACTCAAGATTCATGTGTAGGCACTACTCCACTTTATGATACAAACTTCCAGTTCCCATCTTATAGTACATAACTTATGTATGTGTGACCTGCATATCAAAGTTTTTCTTACTAGTTAGGAGTATTGAATTAATTTTAGTTTTGCTTCTGGTGGATGTATTCAAATCTTCTTGCCTGCTATGTACTAATGTAATTTCTCAACCTTCTTTCTTACCAGTTTGGGAATTTGGGTTCACATGGGACAAAGGTTATAATATACAACCTTTGGATGAATGATGAAGGCATTTATGAATTGAATTTTGATGATGATCAAGAGGTACTGTAGTCAGTAAGTTTCACTTTACTGATGATATGAGCAGAGTCTAGGACGTGTTTTTTCCTAAATACCAATATAGCTAAGAGTTTGACTTGGATTTTATCTCTTAGAGATCCCAATGAATAGAACATTGTGATGAAGCATGTCAATATTATGTAGATTGGCCTCAGGATCTAATTATAGTAGATTTCTTGTGTGATGATTTCTGTGAATCTATGAATTACTTTTCTGCAGCCTTCCTCCACTCCCCTTCTTTTATGTGCAGTTGTTTGAATGTGGTCATGTTCATTTTCATTGATACATTGAGGACGCATTTTATTTTCATCTAATAATTATGTGTTCTCACTTCTCACTTTTCAGGATATAACATTGAGAGATGAAGCTAAGCAAGGGGGCACTGGAAACACAACCAAAACATTCAAGAGAGTTCTTGAACTGCAATCTCATATATCATACTGCATTCGCTTCTCGCTAAGGGTAGGTATTTGACTCTTCTTCTTCCAATTATTCTTTTCAGAAGAACAGAAAACCACAAGGATCCACCGATCCAGTCTAAGGAATTGTTATTTCTGCAAGCAAAAGCCTGGAATGCCATGGTTTTGCATTTATACTTGGTAGAACAAGATGCATGGATCATATCTTATTTTGCATGATGTGGACGTTGTATATGTAATTGCAACAAACTTTTACCTAGCACCTTAAAATTTACTTGAAAATCGTAAAGGGAGGTGAAACAACTAAAATTTAAATTTTTACCTTATCTTTTAGCCTTATTTTTAATTGTAAGATATATGTAGTAATATTGCAATATAAATGTACTTTGTAACTAGATTCCTTTTTTCTAGAACATTTATTTTCTAGGATGAATCTGTTTGATTGTACTGCTATACGACATGTAAATTTTTTTGTTTGGGCTGAGAACTTTTTCCAACTCCAAATATTCTCAGGAACTATAAGAGTTTCCATGGATTTGTTGTTGTTATTTGACACACACTATGGAGCTGCAGATCTTTCTAACTTAGGACGAGAAATTGAACCACAAATGCATGCTATTTGTTTGATCAGTTTTATTTTCTTGTCGATGTGAATTACAATAATCTGCCTCTTCTCAGGCATATGCATCAATATTGTACCTCAAAAAGTTTACAAACTTCAGAATAATTTTAAGAGGGAAACCTGTTGAGCAGTTCAGCATTGCTGATGACTTGAAACATGCTATGACAGTTGTATACAATCCACAAGTTGTCCAGGGACTGAAAGAGGTACGATGTCATCATTTTACCGTGAAGTAGGTAACAGAAGTGTGATGCCATCTTTGTGATTGTAATATAATTTGATCTTGAAAATTTAAAGTGTTCTTGCTAATGTCATGACAAATTTATAGCAAGACTCGTAAAAAGATGAGGTTGTTAAACATTTTCCAGCTTTTGTTGACTGTGTTGAAGCACATGGTAGCCATTCTTAGAATTTATGTAAACTGGGATATACCTTATTACTGCACTGATTGGTAAGGGGCAATAAGTTTTTTATGTGGGGGATTTTAATTTCTATTCCACCATCCAAGGCTGGCCTCTTTTTGATCCTCCCCTCCTTGCGAATCTCATAAATTAAGTAGGAAATCTTCCATGATAAAAGTAGTTTTTTCTCTTCAACTATTCCTTTTTTTTTTCTCTTTCTTACTCCCTCCGTCCGCGAATAGGAGTCCCAGTTGAGTTGGGTGCGGGTTTTAAGAAAAGTTTGAGTGTAATAATTTAAGTGTGTGATAGTGGAATGTGAGACCCATTTATATTATTATTTGCAATCAAAGTGGATTAAAATTAATTGCAGCTTCTAAATTAAGGGAAAAGTGGGGTCATTTTTTATACTCCCAAGATAAAATGTCTAACCGGGACTTCTAATGGCGGACGGATGAAAATGGCCAACCGGGACTCCTATTCGCGGACGGAGGGAGTACATATTTTCTTGTTTGACTGTTTGAGATTTATAAACTTCAATAAATTATTATTCATTCATGGTGTAGGTGACTGTGAAGACTGTCATTGGCTTCATTAAAGAAGCTCCGGCACTTGGAGTTTGTGGATTCAATATATACCACAAAAACCGTCTAATCAGGGTACATTGTTTTACCAGACAGGAAATCCAGTTCTTCCTGCTTTAGTTTGAGTACATATATATTTCTGAACAATAAATTGTATTTAATGTTTCTGTAATTCTGTATGTCTTGTAAAGAGATCTTCAGCAGCGTGAACTAAATATATTTTTGGTATGAATGCTACACAAGCTAATTTTTTAATGAAAATTCTACATCATAACAGCCTTACTGGAAAGTCACCCCAGATGGCAGTTCCAAAGGACATGGTGTTGTTGGTACGCTTAGGGATGGAAAGTTTTGGTATTGTGCTTCTTTTTTCTTTTTCTGCATATCATATGCTTCTAACTTTTGGTTACAGGAGTTCTTGAGGCAAACTTCATAGAACCAGCTCATGATAAGCAGGATTTCGAGAGATCAACTCTGTTCATTAAGCTGGAGGCAAGGTTGAAACAGATGGTTAGCGAATACTGGTATCATTCTGTACTCTTATTTCTCTTCTTGATAAGTGATTGTGATGTCCTACATGACATATAGCTTACTTGAAAGTCAAGTTTTGATTCCTTATGTTTTAAGGTAGTTGCTTTCACCACTTTCATATCTTCCTTCCTTCCACCCCTACCCCCCATATGTAGGTGCAGATCCTTCTCTCCCTCTCTCTAGCACTATAAACATCGTCATTCAATCCGATGATTCTTTTGTATGACATATTTTATATAAAATAAAATCTTTTCCTTGCTAGCCATGTTGTGCTTATACCTCTCACAGCTTAGAACCATGAAAAAGATTTGACCATTATAATTGGATAAGTGCTTCTGCATCGCGATTCTACTCCCCATCATATAGCTATGTTCTTACATGTCTTATTCGGAGTAAAGACATAACCCTTCACTCAACTTTGAACACAAAATTCCATTTGATTGCCTGTATCAATGATTTTGATTTTACATATTGACAAATCCTCATTATCTTGTTCATTTTCATTCACAACAAAATATTTTCTTTGTGCGTCAGGTAAAAATGCTTTTGGACTCAACACGATTGATTTTTTTAAACAATTCTGTTAAGAGTGATTAGTGATTTAAAGTCAGCTTTGTTTCTGGTAATTGATTATAATTTTCTTGGTGCTTTTGGATGGGGTTTGCTGCATCATGTTTTGTTGTGTTTTGTTATGACAAAAATCTCTTAACTGTTAAATGTTAATCCATCTTTTCCATAACCACTCAGGAAAGGCCACTGTCACTTTCTAGGACACCAACCAGACGGCACGAGGAAGAGTAATGATGGTACTGCATAACTGAAAAATCAGCATGTTTAGATTACCCTTTTTAAGTAATATGCAACTGGACTTCCTGCTTAATTCTTTTGACTGGTTCAGCTAGTGGAAACACCTACAGAACTAGTTTCAATCACACAACGGCAACTGCTGGGAGTGAGGCGGTAAGTCCACCGATCTCTTTGATTTGGTCCTTTTAAAGATTATCTAGTTAAGAACATTTTACTAATGAACAAGACATCTGGGGAGCTTTTTTTAGCATATCTGGTGTTTTATTTTGGTGAAGAAATGGTGAGAATATTTACATACTTAGTATAAAAAAGTGTGTTGCTGAATGGGTATGAATTTTCTTTGTGGCGACTAATGAATTGCAATTTCTGGTTAATCTGATATTTTAATGATAAAGACTAAGTGTAGTAAAATGTTGCATCTATGTGCATATTTACATACATATGAACTTACAAACCTGTGTAGTTTTTTCTGAATAGAGCATGCATGTATAAACACGGAGATGGAAAATGAGAACGCAGCAATGATATAATGCAGTTCGTCCCTGAAGAGTCTCAATTAACTTTAGGCCTTCAAGAAAAGAATACAACATTGTTTTATTTATCTCTATTTCATGGCTTTGTCTGCAGTGTGCTCAACCAGAAAACCCTCTAAATCCTGCAGCACTCGAGGCCATGGCCGAGGAGAACGACCAGCTATCCAGGAGGTATACCATACATACAATGTAACTAGATATTTTATTATTTTACATGTGTTGTTATAGCGTGAATAGAAACTGCAGACTTCCCTCAATATTAAGTAGGGTTTATCTGGATTCACACACACGCACAAACGAAGCCATGTTTTGTGTATGTATATTAATATCACTAACCAAACACACATTCCATCTAGGTGTGACGAGTACAGGAAGAAGCAAGCTGAAATGACTCGAACGGTAAAGATTCACACTGACTTTATGTTAATATTTTTTTCAAGTAGCTCACAGCAGGCATTATTCCAGACAGAAATTTAGTTTGTACTGTTTTGTCAATTCCAAGAATTTCTAATATTATGAATTGCCTGAACCTAAATAGATAGAAGAACTAGAGAAGGAGTTGGAGGAAACAAGAAACAAATGTGCTAGAGTTTCCTCTTATTTGAGAATTCAGAGAATGGAAACATAAGATAGCATCTCTACTCAACTTTGGACTTCATGTATCATTTGCTAGGTCTGATTATTGACTCCTTTGCTAACCTTAGTAATGTATTACATTTGATTAGCAATCAATTAACTCTCTCTCTCTCTGTCTCATGAAATGTGAATATGTTTGGTGCTGAATATGCCACTGAAGATAGATAAGTTATCTGTTACCCGAATCTTGATCTGTCAACGGTTGGTTTTACATACTTGGCTCCCCCGATATTCTCTTTGAAGCAAGCTAATATGTGGATTTTATAATATGATTAACATTTATTGAGAGATATATAACCCGCCTTATTGTATATAATTATTCCATAGTTAGGCTTTGTATTAAGTTACATAAGTTATATGACCTGAATATACTTGTGATTATTGGCAATAACCTATGGCTAAATTAGTTATACTCCGTCCACAAATAGGAGTCTTGTTTTGCCATTTTATCCAGTCCGCGAATAGGAGTTCCGGTTCACTTTCACCATAAATGGTAATAAGGTCCCACCTTTCACTAACTAATTCCACTTACGTTTCATTTAAAACTAATATATACAAGTGAGACTCATATTCCACTAACTTTTTTTTACCAACTTTTCTTAACATTTCTTAAAACTCGTACCGCCAAGAAATGAGACTCCTAATGACGGACGGAGGGAGTATATTGTAGAGCAGATTTTTGAAAAAGCCCATTAAGGTACTCTAAACTAATTATTCATGAACTTAAAAAGGACTGATTATGACTTGGAAGAAATATAAATGTCATTCAAGCTATTTCTCTCTCATGCAAATGTCAATATAATAAGTAATAATGATAAATTATGCTAATATGTAAAATGAGGCATGTTTTGGATTATGGATGTTATAATCCTCCATCCTAACAATTTTGCCAGCAAAATTTATTATCCACTATTCTCACATATCCAACAAACATATTGACTAGTAAATGATTTTTTAATCTTTTTAGAGCTCTAAATAATTCTTATTCTCATTTATCTATAGTATTCGAGTCATAGGCATATGTATTTGCTGAAGTCTTTACAAGAAATACTTATCTTCTTTTTGGCTACTTGATATGCTCAAAGAACACATTCTAGTCGATTAACATTTTCAATGAATAGAATTTACAAGATTCTAAGATAATTTCCCCTTATTATCTTGTCATCTTTTCTTTTCTTTTTTTATATACAGATTCTGCCAAACACTATATGTTACAACCTTCCTTTTGCTTATTTTTTGTTATTTTATACTAATCGTTATCATTGCTCTTACTATTATTTTCTAGTAGTTCAAGATCCTTACTCATTCATCATTATTATCTTATAAAATAAAGTCATAACCAAAAATATAATCTACGTGACATTATTTCAACCACTAGATATTCTAATTTAATGGCTAAGATTTAGTCTCAGTTTGAGATTGCTAATTAGTTAGCAATTGACCACTTCCCAAATTTTAACTATATATAATTTCATCTTATTCGTTAGTTTAATCTTAAATATATATAATTTCATCTTATTCCTTAGTTTAATCATTAAACTTTAATTAGAGATGAATTAAAAATATAAGAATTGAAAACTTTAAATGAGTAAATATAAGATGAAAATTGTAAACATTACATATATGTGTTGTCGTTAAGCTTGTGAATTAATTCGGAGAAAAAGTATTGTAATAAATGATTAAATCTCAATTTTAACCTAAATAAATGGAAGGCAAACTAAACTCTCTAGTACAATTCCAATTTAACTCAAATATAAGGCTAATTAATATATAAATTTAAAAATTTAATTATAAAAAAAATTAATGGTAATGCACAATTTAAATGTGTTTTAAAACTTGTTCAAGAAGTTAGCATTTTATTGGATTATTATTTATCTAATTATTTTTGCCTTAAATTATTTTTAGATAGACGACACATCAACTTTCTATTTTCCCTCCGGTATTAAAATCTTTTCACCAAACTTGAAGTTTAGATTAGGATAAATAAATAAATAATTCTCAACGATTAATTGGCCGAAGAACTTATTTACTTAGCCCACCTTATTTCGCCCAAAAAGAAAAACATCAAGAGGCCCACTTTAAATTTTAAAAGAATCCTCCACAACGGTCATCCTCCACAACGGTCATCCTCATTCTCTCTCTCAACTCACTTCATCCCTAAAAAAAAGAGAATCCGATTGTCACCACCACCACCACCACCACCGGACACCGCCTCTCCTCCCTCTCTCGGCCTTACTGCCTCCCAATTGAAAGATCCCAAAATCAGCAAAACCCTCAAATCGGAACCCTAAATCTCCCGTCGCCCTCCTCTCGGCTCTCACCGCCAAATTGACTACTAGTGCCATCTCCCCTTCGCACACATGCACCGCTGCTGCTGTTCGCCGACGGGGTCAGGGACACTGCCACCCGTTCCCTGTCGGGTCCGGCAGTTCACCCCGAAACAACCTCGATTCCACCCGAACCAGCCCCGAGGTGGATAAGAGAATTAACAACAGGTTCTTGGAAGATATCATCCTTTCAAAATTGCAGGACCAGATGGAGAATTAACAGCAGGTTCTTGCAAAATAATTTTGAAGAAGTTGTACTTTACTTTGTTATTTCAATGTTTAGCAAGCTTTGGCATTGAAAGGTCAATCCAAATTACTGATAATTTGAAATATCATATCATTTGGATTGCCATATCATTTTATACGTTTGAGATTTCAATGTTTAGCAAGCTTTGGCATTTGTTTTGCCATTTTTGAATGTATGTAGATTTTGCTTTATATGTGTTTTCTTGTACGAAGAAATGATTCCAAAATGATTTGCTATCCAAACCGAACTTGCATCTACCAAAATGTTGATCCTGGATATTTCAGAAGTTTGTTGAACATTAAAGAAGGTATGCTATGGTTTCCTTAACCAAAAGCCCACAACTCAATCCAGACTTTTCTAGACTTTATGCACAACATATTGTTGGTGTTAATATCTTGACCAAGTAATTGGTGTTTTTGAATTTTGCAGCTTATGCAGATGTAAACATTGTTTTTGCAGTTGACGCTATTCAAGCATTAGGTAACCTTACTAGGGTTAGAACCCATTTTTGGGCCAGTTGTCTCTTCTTATTGCCCGTACTACTAGTTAGTCCAGTACTCTTGCTAGATTAATTATTAAATTACAGTTGCAAAAATGTCCCATAAAAATGATAATGGATGTGTGTTTGAGTAGTTATATGACTTTTTCTTTCAGGGTACTGCTGACCATTGATGTATAAATTGTTCAAATGTCATCTTTATGTTTTGCTATTATTTCCTTTTCTAACTGGAATTGGAATATACCTGACACCCGACAGCTCTTATAGATAATAAGATATAATTCGTGTCCAGTCACTCCCTGTTCTTGTAAATGCATCTGTGAGTTTTGATTAATGCTTAAAATGAGCTTATGTTTGCTGACTCTATGTAGGAGAAATTGAAGGAGAAGAAACCTACTTCAACGGAGGCCCTTACCCAAGCTCTTCAGGCAATGCACAAGTCCGGATGCTTGAGTCTAACTGACATTGTTGAAGGCATGATCTACCTTTATTTCAGTTCTGAACTGTTTGTTTAACCTCTGAATAATGTCATATCATTTCCTGGTGCTTAGAAGTATCTTGTGTGGAATAGCATAGGGTTGACTCCCTATTATATGCTATTCCACACTTTTGTGTGAAACCGATGTGGGATCGTATCAATCCATCCCTCTTTTAAACCGGGTGGCA
The DNA here is from genome assembly GCF_023119035.1 of Salvia hispanica. Lineage (NCBI taxonomy): Eukaryota > Viridiplantae > Streptophyta > Magnoliopsida > Lamiales > Lamiaceae > Salvia > Salvia hispanica. Next base: position 51,866,910 of record NC_062967.1, read on the forward strand.
AACCTAAAGCCACGGGCCCACCATCCCTTTGCTGCCCTTTTCCTTCCGGCCCACATTTTTCGGTGGCACCCCTTTGGTCACACCTACGGGTAGCCCCTTTTTTACCGGACATCCGGATTCACGATCACCGCACCAAGCATCCACCAAAAAATTGCTCCATGAGATTTTTTCAGAAGTTTGTCGAACATACTGGTACGTTCAATGGAGAATTTTAAATAACTATCAAATTTTGTATATGGAGTATATAATTATCTACATGATGTGCCCTCTTATATTGATTACTTAATCATAATATGTCTCAGAATCTCATTGTTTAAATTGAGTAGCTAGACTGATGCGTTAATGTGAATAAAATTTCTTTTTAATCACTTCTAGATTTTTCTTAGATATATTTACATTGTTGCAAAAAGCATCAACAATTTTTTGTGTTAAACCACTACTCAAATTGTTTAATTTTTTCATAGTATTATGTTGGGTCATTAGCAACTTTTGTGTTTATTTCTCTAAACTGATCTACATGGATTATGATCTACATGGATTATCAGTCCCTTAATGATGGATGGAACATCTGATGTGCGGGATGCAGCTTTGGCGGGCTATTGACAAGGTAACTATTTCAAGATTTTCCGTCTACATCTCGTTGTTTTTAATTTCCAATTTAGCTGTTTTGTCATCTCTGTTATTTAAATGGTTGGTATGAGACCATTCGAGAGGTGTCTAGAAAAGCTGGATAATGTAAGACAAAAGAAGTTATCTGAAATGATTAGGTTCCATTGGGGATCCTTCTGCTCTTCCAAACTCAAGTATGGTATCTGATTTTTGTTATATACTGAGAATTATGATAATTTTATGTTTTTTGTAGGAATATGTTTTAACCTTTGTCATTACAATATCTTAGGTGTGGTTCAATCTTCCGGAGGAGTTATGACCACGGGGTAAATTCTCTACTTAATTTTTTTGCATTATTGTGGAATGCAAAGAAGAATCATTTTATTCTGAATCATGTCATTAAGAATAATTTTCTATAATCTGCTAACACAAACTGAAAGTGATATGTGTATTTTGTATGTGTGTGAAAAGTTTATATTTTGTTTTAGTTTTTGTAGTGTGTGTTGTATACATGTGTTTACAGGGTATGTATTTTGTGTATGTGTGTCTTTTTCCATGTGTATTTTGTTTATCGTGTGTGTACTTGTAGTATGTGTGTGTAGTATGTGCAGCTTAAGTGTAGTAAGTGTAGTGCATGTAGTATGTTTATTGTTCATGCATTGTGTATATTTTGTGTGTAGTGCAATATGTGTGTATTTTATGTATAGTGTTTGTATTATGTGTTTTATATGTAGTGTGATTATTTTGTGTGAAGTGTGTGTAACGCAATGTCCGTATTTTATGCTTATTGTGTGATTATTGTGTCCTGTGTATTTGTGTATATTGTGTAGAGTGTTTTGTGTATGTGTGTAGACAAGTGTCTGGTTTTTGCGTATAGTGTTTGTATTGTGTGCAATGTGTGTGTTCTTGTGGTGCATGTGTTTGGTGTATACGTGTGCAATGTGCATTTTTTTGGAAGTGTTTAGTTTGTGTGTATTGTGTATATTGCGTGTTATTTATATGTAGTTTGTGTAACGTTGCATTTTTTTATAGTGTGTATTTTGTGTGTAGTATTGTGTGCAGTGCTCGCATTTTGTTTGTGAGTTGTGTGTTGTGTGGTGTGTGGTGTGTGGTGTGTTGTGTACGTGTACGTGTATACGGTTTATAGTGTGTATTTAGGTTGTGGTACTTTTGGTGTATGTGTGTTCTATATGTTTGCAGTGATTTTAGTATGTTTATTTATTGTATAGTTTGTTTATAGTGTGTGATGTGTAGTGTGTGTAGTTTTGTTTGTATATTTTGTATAATGTGTACACTGTTTTTCTTTATGTGTAATTGGTTTATAGTGTGTGCAGTGTGTATTTTCTATATGTGTGTATTTTATGTTTATGTGTTTTATGTAGTTTGTGTTGTGTGTGTATTTTGTGTAGTGTGTATATATGTGTGTGTAGTTATTGTAGTTTTTTGTTATGTTGCGTGTATTTTGTACACATGTGTCCGACGCGTATAGTGTGTTTATAGTGTGTGTTTAGTGTGAATTTTTTATAAATGTATATTTTGTGTACAACTTTCGTAATGTGTGTATTTTGTGTTAAATGTGTGCATTTTATATATAATGAGTGTTTAGTGTGGTGTGAATAGTGTGTGTGGTGCATGTATAGTATTTATATATTGTGTGTTATATTGTATGTATTTTGAATACAGTTTGTATTGTCTGCAATGTATGTATTGTGTATATGGTATATGTGTGTTTGCATGGCAGTGTATCTATTTTATGTATTCTTTGTGTTTTATGTAGTGTGTGGTGCATGTAGTGTGTGTTATATATAGTATGTATTTTGAATACAGTTTGTATTGTATGCAATGCATGTATTGTATATACGGTATATGTGTGTTTGTAGGGCAGTGTATTTATTTTATGTATTCTTTGTGTTTTATGTAGTGTATGCAATGTGTGTAGTATATATTTTTTGAACGTGTGTATTTTATGTAGAAGTGTGCGAAGTGTGTATTTTTTGTTTGTAATGTATTTAATGTATGTATTGTGTATATGGTATATGTGTGTTTGCAGGGCAGTGTATCTATTTTATGTATTCTTTGTGTTTTATGTAGTGTATGCAATGTATGTATTGTGTATATGGTATATGTATGTAGACAGTTATTTTGGTTATATAGTGTGTGCGAAGTGTGTATTTTTTATAAATGTATATTTTGTGTATAGTGTCTTTCGTATTGTGTATTTTGTATTCAGTATTTGTGTGAAGTATGTGTATTTTGTGTTGAATGTGTGTATTTTATTTATAAGGAGTGTTTAGTGTGTAGTGTGTATAGTGTGTGTCGTGCGTGTATGGTGTGTATAATGTCTATCCCCTATATATTGTGTTTATATTTTGTTGGCATGAATATAAATGTTCAATCTATGCACTATCGCAGTTTGTGTGTTTTACTCGGTGTGTGTAGTGATTTTAGTGTGTTTAATTATTGTATAGTTTGTATATAGTGTGTGATGTGTAGTTTTGTTTGTATATTTTGTATAATGTGTACTTTTTTTTTCCTTATGTATATTTAGTATGCATATTTGGTTTATATTGTATGCAGTGTGTATCTTCGATGAGTGTCTATTTTATGTTTACCGTGTTTTATGTGGTATGTCTAGGGTTAATGTGGTATGCAGGTATAAAAATAAGTGATTGTATTTTGCGTTCTGTGCATGTGTGTGTAAAGTGATTGTATTTTTTTTGTGTATAGTGCGTGTATTTTGTATATAATATGTATGCACAGCACATGTTGTGTATAGTATGTGCTAATAGTGTATTTTTTATAAATGTATATTTTGTGTATAGTGTTTTTCGTAGTGTGTGTATAGTGTATGTATTTTGTGTTCAACATCTGTGTGAAGTGTGTGTATTTTATTTATAACAAGTGTTTGTGTGTGGTGCGTGTATGGTGTGTATTATTTATATAGCTGTGTGTTATATAATTTGTATTGTTTGCAAAGTATGTATTGTGTATATAGTGTATGTGTGTTTGCTTTTTTGTGTATTCATTGTGTTTTATATAGCGTGTGTATTGTGTATCTCTTGTACAATATGTTTATATTTTGTATAGCGTCTATGTACCTAGTGTGCATTGTATGCACCGTGTGTTTTATGTTGTGTGCAGGTGTATATTTTTAGTGTGTTTATTTATTATATAAATGTGCTAGGTATGTATTTTTCGAATATGCATATTTTGTGTTATAGTATGTGTGGGTAGTTTTTAATATGCTTTGTATAATGTGTACATTATTTTGTGTTGAATGAGTGTATTTTATTTAAAATGAGTGTTTAGTGTGTGGTGTGTATAGTGTGTTTAGGGTTCTTTGTATGTATTGTGTATATAATGTATGTGTGTTGGCTATTTAGTGTGTGGTGTGTATAGTGTGTTTAGGGTTCTTTGTATGTATTGTGTATATAATGCATGTATAGTTTGTATTTTTGAATACAACAATGTATGTATTGTGTATATAATGTATGTGTGTTGGCTATTTTATGTATTCTTTGTGTTTTATGTGGTTTATATTAGTGTATGCAGTGTGTATTTTCTATGAGTGTGTATTTTATGTTGACTGTGTTTTAATAGTATGTCAACGGTGTGTGAGTATTTTGCGTTGTGTGTGTGTAGAGTGATTGTAATTTTTTTTGGTATAGTGCGTGTATTTTGTACATAATGTGTGTCCAGCACATATGTTGTGTTATAGTGTGTTTATAGTGTGTGCTAAGATTGTAGCTTTTTATAAATGTATAATTTGTGTATAGTGTCTTTCGTATTGCGTATAGTGTATGTATTTTGTGTTAAATATCCGTATGAAGTGTGTGTATTTTGTGTTGAATGTGTGTATTTTATTTTATAATGATTGTTTAGTGTGGTGTGTATTGGGTGTGTGGTGCGTGTATGGTGTGTATTATTTATATTGTGTGTTATAATTTGTATTGTTTGCAATGTATGTATTGTGTATATAGTGTTTGTGTGTTTGCTATTTTGTGTATTCTTTGTGTTTTATGTAGCGTGTGTATTGTGTATCTCTTATACAGTAGGTTTTTATTTTGTATAGCGTGTATATAAATGTGCAATGTATATGGTGTGTATTATTTATATATTGTGTTATATAATTTGTATTGTTTGCAATGCATGTTTCGTGTATATAGTGTATGTGTGTTTGCTATTTTGTGTATTCTTTGTGTTTTATGTCGTAGTGTGTATCTCTTATACAGTATGTTTATATTTTGTATAGCGTGTATGTAAAATGTGCAATGTATGCACCCTTTATGTTGTGTGCAGGTGTATGATTTTTAGTGTATTTATTTTTTATATAAATGTGCTAGGTATGTATTTTTCGAATATGTATATTTTGTGTTAGAGTATGTGATGTTTAGTGTGGGTAGTTTTTTAAGTATATAATGGGTACATTATTTTGTGTTGAATGAGTGTATTTTATTTATAATGAGTGTTTAGTTGTGGTGTGTATAGTGTGGTGCGTGTATAGTGTGTATTAATATATAGTGTGTATTTTGAATACAGTTTGTATTGTTTGCAATGTATATATTGTGTATATAGTGTATGTATGTGATTGCTATTTTATGTATTCTTTGTGTTTTATGTAGTGTGTGCAATGTGTGTAGTATATATTTTTGTATTTTTATGTTTATATTTTATATAGCGTGTATATATAAATGTGCTAGGTATGTATTTTTCGAATATGTATATTTTGTGTTATAGTATGTGATGTTTAGTGTCTGGTTTTAGTGTGTTTATTTATTATATAAATGTGCTAGGTATGTGTTTTTTGAATATGTATATTTTGTGTTATAGTTTGTGATGTTCAGTGTGTAGTTTTTTCATATATTTTTTCTGTATAATCCTTCCAATCACACCATAATCTGTATTTTTTTCCTCCAATCACACCATAATTCATGCATCACTCCGCCAATCACACCATCGCTAATCACACCATGATTCACATATCGCTCCTCCAAACACACCATATATTTCACGCCTCATTCCTCCAATCACATTCACATTCACATTCACATTCACATTCTTTTCTAACATAAGACATTATCAGTTTGTTTCCACAAGCTTTAATATCCAATTAGTGAAATATATTTTCTTTTCTTTCAATATCATCGCTCGCTCATATCCAAACGACAATTTACACGTCATAAGGCATCACCAATTATTACATTATTCAATAATAATAATATAACTTAATTCAAGAAATAAATTATAATGTTGAATATATTACCTCAAAATCCAAAACGTTAGTGATCGCCCGAGACATGATTACCTTCCATTATATGTACAATTCTAGTGTATATGTTTAGATCATATTTCCAATTAAGTATAATTAACTTATTCTGAACATCTTTAAGAAAATATGCAAAAAGTGAGGTTCAAACGGAGAGAAGAATGTGGTAGATGTGCTTGCGTGAAGGTTACCGGAGCTGCAGTGGTCGCCGGAGATATATTCATAGCTTATGTGTGTGTAAAAATGGCGGTGGATATGTGTGTGGGTTTAAGGTGTAGAAGATGTGGAGTGTGTAGAATACTTCCGTAAGTGGAGGAAAGAGAGATCAAAATCTCATTCCTTTTTGTATCCAATTTGTCTTTTTCTTTATTCCATTTCCCTTTTATTTTTGTTTCTTTTATCCACATTGTAATAACTACACAATTATATAATTCAATTATCTTAATAAACCAACATACTAAGTTATAATAATAATAATGAAGACCTATAAATTAGTTTAGTTAAGACCTCCGACACATTCAGTTAATTGAATTTTTTGTAAATTTGGGGTCGTTACAGTAATTGATGCACAATCAAAGATGGAATTGTGGGAATAAGTATGATCCTTTTGGAGAATACACAAATAATAACCACCACCCTCTACACCAAACCGAGCTAAAAACGACACCACTCGGAAGAATGTAAAAAGATAAAGGTTAAGAACTCACCACTTGTGGAGAAAACCATAAAAGCTAAAGAATTCAAGAGAATTAGGCAATTGGAAGCCAAAATGATTATTCATAAAAAACGTAGTTTACCACTTTCTCCATATCTTTTACAATATAAAGTACTCATGACTCCACTTTTTCATGATGTTTCATTTTCCATTATTTATTAACCAATTAAATAGACATAATAAAACTAATTAGGACTCCTCATTTTCCTCGGTCTGAAACAATGCTTTTGGGTACGCCATGCAACTTAACAACATGTTGAAAGAACAATTCTACAAAAATGGGCCATTTTTGAAAAGCGATCAACAACTACAAAAATAGAATCTTTACCTCGTTTCGTTCTAGGAAGACCCAAGATGAAGTCGATGCTAATATCCTCCCAAGTAGCCATTGGAATAGGTAGAGAGGACAATACAAACCCGCATTACTGCCTTTTTCATCTTTGCTCGATGACAAACCTCACACCGTGCGAGCAATCGATTGACATCGCGAACAAGTTTCGGCCAATAGAAATTCTCTTGGACAATTTTTAATGTCTTTGATTGGCCGAAATGACCAGCAAGTCCACCCTCATGTGCTTCTCAAAGAATGACTTCTCTCAACGATCCTTGAGGAACACATAGTTGTTTTCCCCGATATAAATAACCATCTCGGATAAAAAACAAGTGTTGAGGACCATTTGCACAAGATCTCCAAATTTTCCCAAAGTTATGATCTTCAGTGTACAACTCCTTTATGTGTTCTTAACCCACTACGAAAGTAGTCATAGTGGAGAGACCAGAGGCCGACGACTCAAAGCATCAGCCACTTGATTGGACTTGCCAGATTTATGCTTGATCAAAAACTGGAAAGCTTGCAAAAGTTCAATCGATTTAGCATGCCGAGCATTTAGCTTCTGCTGGGATTGGAGGTATTTCAAAGGCCTCATGATCCGAATATAATACAAACTCCCTAGGCAAGAGGTAATGGCTCCAATGGTCTAATGCACGAATAATTGCATAAAATTCTTTCTCATAAGTGGAGTACTTCAGTCTGGCATCTTTCACTTTCTCGCTAAAGAATGTTATTGGTCGTCCACCTTGTCTTAGCACCACTCCAATGCCTAATCCCATTCGATCTAAAAAATAACATCAAAGTTCGGCAAGACAAGTACAGGAGCTTGAGTCAATTTTGACTTGATTAATTCAAAACTTTCTACGTTGCTTTTGACCATTTTAAATACAGGTCTTTCAAGCTGTCAGTGATCGGAGCAACAATAAGCTGAAGTTTCTTATAAACCTTCGATAAAAAGAGACCAGGCCATGAAAGCTCCTGACATTAGAGATGGTCTTCGGTGTCGACCAACTTTAAGATAGCCTCAACTTTACTCGGATCTGCTTGAATACATACCTGAACTTGGTAATAATATACCCGAGGAAAGAGACTTGATCAGAGAAAAATTTGCACTTCTTGGGATTAGCATACAAGTCTGATATCTTAGAATTTCAAAAACCTTCCTTAGATGAATCAGATGCTCTTCTTCTCCATTGCTATAAATGAGAATATCGTCGAAATAAACGACGACAAACTTTCCCAAAAATGGTTGAAAGATTTGGGTCATGAGACGCATAAATGTACTAGGAGCATTAGATAATCCGAACGGCTTGTCCATAACTTGTCTTGAAAGCGGTCTTCCATTCGTCCCCTTGTCTGGCATCTTTCACTTTCTCGCTAAAGAATGTTATTGGTCGTCCACCTTGTCTTAGCACCACTCCAATGCCTAATCCCATTCGATCTAAAAAATAACATCAAAGTTCGGCAAGACAAGTACAGGAGCTTGAGTCAATTTTGACTTGATTAATTCAAAACTTTCTACGTTGCTTTTGACCATTTTAAATACAGGTCTTTCAAGCTGTCAGTGATCGGAGCAACAATAAGCTGAAGTTTCTTATAAACCTTCGATAAAAAGAGACCAGGCCATGAAAGCTCCTGACATTAGAGATGGTCTTCGGTGTCGACCAACTTTAAGATAGCCTCAACTTTACTCGGATCTGCTTGAATACATACCTGAACTTGGTAATAATATACCCGAGGAAAGAGACTTGATCAGAGAAAAATTTGCACTTCTTGGGATTAGCATACAAGTCTGATATCTTAGAATTTCAAAAACCTTCCTTAGATGAATCAGATGCTCTTCTTCTCCATTGCTATAAATGAGAATATCGTCGAAATAAACGACGACAAACTTTCCCAAAAATGGTTGAAAGATTTGGGTCATGAGACGCATAAATGTACTAGGAGCATTAGATAATCCGAACGGCTTGTCCATAACTTGTCTTGAAAGCGGTCTTCCATTCGTCCCCTTCCTTCATTCGAATCTGGTGATATCCGCTTTTCAAATCAATTTTTGAGAACAATTTAGCCCCATGTAACTGATCAAATAAGTCGTCCAAGGATTGGAAACCTGTACTTGATCGTGATTTTGTTGATAGCACGCACGACTGTCAACACAAATACGCCACGTACCATCCTTCTTTCTAACCAATATGGCCGGCACGGCACATGGGCTAAGACTTTCTTGAATAAATCCCTGCACCAAGAGTTCATCCACCAGCCGTTGTAACTCAGCTTGTTGAGTAGGATTCATCCGATAAGCAGCCTTATTTGGTAACGAAGCTCCAGGAATAAAATCAATTTGGTGTTGAATAGAGCGCATTGGAGGGAGTTTTGTTGGTTGGCGCTTCATCAGAAACAATATCCATGAACTCTTCTAAAAGGTGCTGCACTTGTTGTAGGGGAGTATTTTCTCCCTCATATTTTGCTAAGAGCACACAAATAAAAATTTCTCCTCCCTGCTCTTTGTGTATCTCTACCTCCATCCGGTTTAACAAAGTTGCATTGAATTTGTTTTCTGATTTGGAGATTGCTTCAGGATGCATTGGCAACAATTTAATCTTGCACCCATCTTTCACGAAAGAATATGTATTATGAAACCCATAATACATAATGTCAATTGGAATTCGAATTGAATTGGAATTGGAATTCGAATTGAATTGGAATTGGAATTCTATAGAATTGAATTGGATGGAATTGAATTCTAATTCGGGTTTTAATCTATCAAAAGAAGGGCTTAAGTACAAAAATACAAACCAATTATCAACCATCAGATCCATATGTGAGTGGCCACGATTTGTTGTTTAAATTATTTCGTTTGAGTCATAATAAAAGCAAAATGCGTCATGTGAAGGGTATTTTCGGTAGAGTAAATAAGTGGAACCGTCATTACCGTTTTTAGTGGGCGGATTTAATGGTAGTGTTTACTGCAATGCTAAAATCACTCATTTATTGAAATCCCCCAAATCAAACGGCTTAAATCCCAAAATCAGAGACCCAAAACCTAAACCACTCTATCTCTCGCTTCTCCAATCAACCAAAACCCTCTTCGCATACTATTCTTCAGCAATGGTGAATACACGCTTGGCCGGAGCGGCCAAGGATGACGGAAAAGGTCAGCAAGGGTTTATAAATCCCTAGTTTTCGAGAATGTGCAATCCGAACTGACGCAGTGTTCGTTTGTGTTGGTACCGCCAAAAGAAACAACGAAAATTTGTATGTTGTCTAAAATATTTGGGTCATTTTTGTTCGAAATATATTTGAATTTTCATTTGACAAATCTTTCGTGTTGGTGTTTGTCTTCCTAAACAGCGACTGCAACTATTCCACACGCGTCAAATGAAAAGGCTGCTGGAAGCAATAACCCAAAACAAGGTTAATGTGTTATTTTTAGGTTATTATTATGCAGTAGGTTATTATGGTTTTCTACGCTGAAATAATGTATTTTGTCTACAAATTGAGTTCAACTTAGGATCACATACTTGGACTGCCGTAGTGGATGTTTCAAAGGCTGTTAAAAGTTAATGCTAAGCTACACAAATAATGAATGAGGTCATAGCTTTGACTATTTTGTGTCATAGTTCAGAAACATTGATTGTTGCAATTTTTTTATTTTTTTTCAAAAATTGGAATGAACAGAGTTTAGTGTTATAGATTGTTTGAGGTTATTCCACAACATTTTTAGTTTTTTAAGTAATTGTTAGTTTCTGTTTACATCATTTTAGGGCATGCTTAATATCATAACATAAAAAACATATTAAGAATGACCTATGTGTTGTCTAAACAGGCCCTATGTAATTTAAAAGTCTGGATTTGAAAAATACGATGTCATTTTTAGATCATTTTAGGTCATGCTATCTATTATGCCCTCAAAAGACTAAGAATGACTTCATTTATCTGTACAGGTATTGTGGTAGAGAATGTTGATGCAGCTGAATTACAAGAACGCGAAGATCGACATAGAAAAGATGATAGCAAACTACGCTCTTAAGCAATTGTTGTGCCATAAATCAAAAGACTGAAACTTTGTTTCATTTTTTTATAGTTTACCACTGTTTTAAATTAAGGATGTTTAAACAATTCAACTTTACATATTTGGATGGTGTTTTAGAAATGACATTGGATGTTATTGTTTCTTCAATTTATATATGAATACCACTCATTTTTTTAGTGTCAAACAAGCTTTTTATGTCATACTCTATGTGTGTTATGGTCATGTTAGCAAAAAAAGAGAGAAACGTAAAAATAATCAAACATGCCATATTTGTGTGTGTTTTGCGACTAATGAATATTCAAGTAGTTAGTATGAGTACACCCATGATAAATTTATGTCATAGAAAATGCAACTTATATTCATTGTGAGAATTACTCCACAATGTCATACTATTGCCAGTTTGTGTCATACTAATTAAATTTTCGAGTCATTACAAAATATTTGGGTCATAATAAATGAATATTTGAGTCATAGTATCGTATGGTTAATTTGTGTCATAATAAACCAACATTAGGGTCATTATATAACAGTAAGGAGTATCAGAATGCATCATACAAATCTGATCGAAATGTTCGTATCAAACAAACTTAAGTAAAGTACACGATTATATGTCGCAATGTTTGTAATGCTTTCCTCGAGTTTCTTGTAGTCGAAATACCATATGATGAAAGTTACTTCATACATTGGGTCATAATAAATGAATATTTTGGTCATAGCATCGTGTGGTTAATTTGTGTCATAATAAACCAACATTCGGGTTATTATATAACACTAAGGAGTACCAGAATGCGTCATACAAATCTGATCGAAATGTTCGTATCAAACAAACTGAAGCAAAATACACGATTATTCTCATGTTTTTGATATATTAAAAAAACTCAATATTAATACGGACGAAGAATACACAAATGAATATTTGGGTCATAGCATCTTATGGTTAATTTGTGTCATAATAAACAATATTCGGGTCATTATATAACACTAAGGAGTACCGGAATGCGTCATACAAATATGATCGAAATGTTCATATCAAACAAACTGAAGTAAAAAAGAGAATACATGGTATCAAACTTCAGAATTTCTTCTAGACCGCCGCTTTTCTTCTGAGAAACGATGGTATAGAGTATTAACTCACAGTATATATGGGATCTGGCAACGACGGCGATGGAACAGATTGATACAAAAAGATATGATAAACGATGGTATAGAATTAAAAATGAAACACAAATGGAACAAATTGATGCAACGACGAAATCTGGAAACTAATTGCTCAAGAATAATAAATCTCCATGGAAATAAGTCTGATGGAAGATGAATGGAAGATCGTCTGAAGAATATGGAAGATATAAAGGAGTTGAAGTTATGGAATGTTAATTTATGACTCACGTAGATGATTTTGAGAGGCAACATTTTAATAATTTCCATAATGTGAGAATGATAAGAACAGAAATTACAAGATGAAAGACACGGCGATGGAGTGTACAACTATATTAACAACATTGATTAATAAGAAAACTAATTGATTGAATATAACAAATCTTCATGAAAAGAAGTATACTTGAATATTAATGGGAGATCGGCTGAAGAAGATGGAAAATACGCAGGAGTTGAAGATGGTGAATGTTAACTCCAAAATCACGCTAACATTTGTTAATAGAAGAGAAAGGTGCATGATTATAGGTAGGGATGTCAATGTAGCCCGCAACCCGTGGGCCGGCCCGAATAACCCGCCAAATTTACAGGATTAGGGTTGAAAATTTCTAGCCCGATAAAATTACAGTCCGACTAGCCCTCACCCGATTAGCCCGCAACCCGTTAGGGCCAGTCCCGAAAACCCGATGGGCTGACCCGGAAACCCGATAAAATTTCTATCGTTCTATTTGTTCGACTCTAATTCGACACTTCATTGGTTATTTTATGGTATAGATTACTAAAAAAATTACTTTTAATTTTATATATTAAATATATAAATTATATATTAAATTTTTATTAACATAATAATAGATATATAAATTAGAAACTTCAAATTCACTAAAAAATATATTTAGATTTCTAAAACATGCTTTAAAATTTCTTAATGTTTATGTTTTATTTTGCATAAATCTCAGATATTAGTATATGATCGTGTTTATGTCTGAGTTTAAGCATATATCTCAAATATATCATAATTAAATATTTTACTCCCTCCGTCCCATAAAAGTTGAGACAAAACTTTTGGCCACGGAGGTTAAGAATTTATATTAAATAAATAGGAGAGATGAAAAAAATAGGAAAGATAAGAGAGAGTAAAATAAATGATGGAATAAAAAAAGAGTGATTAAATGTTTTGTCTTTTGTTAAAAAAGAAATGACTCAACTTTGTTGGGACGGACTAAAAAGGAATACAACTCAACTTTTATGGGACGGAGGGAGTACATTTTATAAATATAACTAATTTTCACCATTATTTATTGGATTAATCGCATGTTAATTTTATCGGTAGCAACCTGATTACCCCGTTGGGCTAGCCTGAAACCCGAGCTTTTAGGGTTAGGGTTGAACTTTTATAACCCGAAAAAAATCACAACCCGATTAGCCCGCACCAGATTAACCCGCAACCCGAATAGGGTTGGCCCCAAAACCCGGTGGGCTGGCCCGATTGACATCCCTAATTATAGGGATTGCAATAACAACTGGATGGAAGAGAATGACATTAGTAACCTTTTAGTATTTGAAGTGATTAAAATAATAATACTTGAAAAATAATTAAAGCCGTCAGATCTTCTAATCATAAGATTAACTCACCTAATCTAATGGTCTAAATGCGGTCTATATTTCTTGATTTAATGGGATACTTGTTTTGATCAAAATCCTACTATGTTAAAGTATATATATATATATAAGTTAACTAACTAAGTAAATCAAAAGTTTTTCTTATATTCCAAAGACAAAAAATGAATAGAACTAATAATAGAAGCAGTGATGATTACTTATATAATTTAAGATACTTTATATATAAAAGGTAAAAGGTCTCAACAATACATTCAAAGCTACTATTCTTCATAAACTAAGTCTACTAGATTAAACATAACATACTCAAATTCAAACAAAGTTCAAATTGAAATACAACAGTACTTATAAAGTTGAGCTTTAGTATAACTAGTGTTAACCCACGTGCGATGCACGAAGAAATATTTTTTCATCATATGATTTTAAATTGTTAATTAATTAATTAAAATGAGAAACAACACAACCTATAAGATTTAAAAATAGAAAAATATACTAAATAATGACAATTCAACAAATATATACTCTCAATTCATTTTACACCTAAAGACATAAAATTAAACATATTTAAAATGGAATCAAGACAAACACAATTATTTGGACAATAATAAAAGACTATGTCAAGTGTTGGCACTTTTGAAAAATACATTAAACCAATCATTCGTATAATATAAATCACTTTTGAAACAAAATAATAAATCAACATCTCATAATATTCAAAATGCCAAAATTATGACTATAAAAAAATTCAAATAATAAACTATACAAAAAAATTATTACATTGATTGTTTGAATTAATATTATTATATTAATAAAGTATAATGATAGCCCTTTTTTAATGTTGGAGTGTTTATCTTTATTTATTGCACTTTTAAACATTGTTTATTCTTAATACTGCAAGTTTTCTTTTTGTAAAAAGATACTTCCCTAATAAAATACTCCACTATATACCTTGTAAACCAAAATTTGGTAGCATATTGCTTTATTTTGTTTGAACAACTAATTGTTTGATTAACTCGATTTTTTGCTAGGCTTAATTATGTCATTGCAAATACATATATACTTATATATACATGAATTTATTAATTCATCATAACTGATAAAATATTAGTATTTTTTATGATACCACTTAATATAATTATAGCGCTAATGATAACATAAATATACAAAAATAATAAATTGTGTAAAGATGAAGATAGAAACTATGCATGTTAAGGATGTTACAATTCTTCCCTCTCTAAGAATTGTAAGAAATACTGCGATAAAATTCGCGAATCATAAAAACGCGAGATGAAACGACTTCCTCCTAACGTATACAACATCTCAAACACGCTAGGCATCGATGAACTTGACGGAGCTCCAAAATCGAGCAATACAATGTTCCTAAAATGTACGATAAAATGTTGAGAGCTTGAGAGAGAATGGAGAATGGTTTTGTTGGTGTGTAATTTATCCACAACTCAATACCTTTTATAGACATAAAATAACACGAGAGATCATAGAATTAAAATATTATAAATGATAAAATTAAGAAAATAGAGTTACAAAATTTGTTAATGGCTTAACCGTTTCATATTAAATTATAATTTGAGCATGAGTTTCCAAATTTGAATGACACGTTGTTTCTTCATCATTTGGCCATGAAGTCTAAATTGTAACCGCCTCATTTAAACTAAATTAAATTTAAATATATATAATTTTTCGTCACTTGTAAGGGTTTGTAATTAGCATGATTGGCAGTTACAAATTAAAATCATAACTTAATTATATAGACCCCAAAATTTATAAATATTTAAAAATCGACCCAAAACTTATTAATATTCAAAATAAAGCTAAAATTCGCCTTTTATATATGTATAGATAAGCACCACAAAACATTGAACCAAAAAACCAATTCTATTACATATTTAGTTTCATAAGCACGACACTAAAAGTTACGCCTATTTTGATAATGAAGAAACATAGCTTCGACTAGACTATCCCTAAATTTAGTCCACTCATTACTGAGTTAAACAACTGTAATTCGATCTGAGTATTGAGTCTCTTCCGCATTATGATAATCACCCGACAAAATTGGTTGAGTCTGTTCCCCCTCATTATGATCATCACCTTGTTGAATAGCTCTAGTGTGAATCTTAACATCCACTTCATCCAACAATGGACCATTAGGTGCTTCTACTCGAACAAGATTGTGAAGAATAGCACAAGCATTGATGATCTTCACATGCATTCTGACATAAAAAAAGATACTTCTAAAAATTTTCATTGTTTTTTGAATAACCCAAATGTTCTTTCTATCACATTTCTAGCAGTTAGCATGTCTCAGGTTGTATTACGCCTACGTTTCAAATAGCTATACACCTATTTTTTCCCCATGGTTTCCCATAGTAAAGGTGTAACCTCTCTTGTCCTATTAAAAGCAATTTATTTAAAGGGAAAAAATACTTGCTATTTTTAATTGCCTTGTACCACTTTTAATTAGTTGTGCATTGACAAACTAATAAATGCTTTTAAATAAAGCTATATACACTGCACCTGGGATTGTATGTTGTGCTCTGATTTGAGACGACTCCATTATATCTTATGTTTTAATATTCATATTATATTCATATATGTATTATATTTATATATGAATCAAATGAAAGAGTACTGAAGTGTCCACGTGTCATAGTTTCATTAGCCACGTGGGCAGTGAGTCAGTGTACGAGTGGACAAAAGTGCCAAGTGGGAAAAGTTTATCACTTAAAATCATCGTCTTGCTAGCGAGTTTGCAATACTAGACCCATTCTTGTATAAGGGTCGGCTTGCCTTGACGACCCCCGCGCCAACTACGTCCTTGCACCTCGAATGTGGCACGCACGGCACGCTCCTTAACTTCATCATGTAAGCAAGGCAACGCCCCGCGCAAGAACGTCCTCGTGACAGAAGGGTTCTCGGTTTTTGGGGAAGCTTCGGACCG